>NC_046375.1:14628931-14928931 GCF_011125445.2 Fundulus heteroclitus | reverse complement strand
CTCCCGCAACCCTGCAATATTAAGAGGCTATATAGACAATGGATGGATGGATGGTTGCTGATTTGAAAAAAAAAAAAAAAAACAACAACAATACTGAACCTCAGATCAAAAACTCTAAACTATGGTCCACTGTGAAAGTTACAAGAGCATCCTAGACACAGCAGAGAGAGAGGAGTCACTGCCATCCTCCACATTCAAATATCTTGCTATTCATTTTTGAAAAGAAGCAGTTTTACAGCGTTCTCTGGTCCCAAAACCGCATTGCATTATAAGCCACTACACTGACAAACCCAGTAGCAAATCACCTAGACCCTTCAAGGTATTCATTGAAAAAGCCATGGCAAAACCAGAAAATGAAATACAAAATAAAATAAAAAAGATTATGAAATTATAGAAAATTCTTTGATGAGTGCCACAACATTTATACCTGTGTTTTATGTTTGAGTACGATCTGCATTTACACTGAAGGCACCTACCAATCTATGTATCGATGTTCGTGTGGCTGGATGAATGCGGCACTAGGGTAGAAAAGGCTTTGATTGGTCGGCATGACTGGACACGCATATTGTTAGTTCAGTTCATTCACCATTTGTTCTCGGCTCCAGGGAACTGTCACCTGACTGGTGACAGTTTACTTGGCCGACGCTATCCAGTGAATTTCAGAAACACAAAAAATAGCAGCATCTGTATATGACGTGGTGGTAGAATTATTACAAGTGTCTCTTCTGGGACATAGGCACAATAACAAGGTTAATTTTGTTATCCAAGGCTGTCCCTGGATTTGCTAGCCAGGTTTCAGGTCAGCCAGTGGAAATAACTCACTTGGCATTCAATCAGATGGGCTGACGAGGCTGAACTCTTAGCTGTTTAACCAAAGCTGCAGATCTTTGGTTAAACAGTTTGGTTTGGAAATCTTGGGGGTTGCTCCCGGTGAAACTTCAGTGAACACAAACAAATCTAAGTTTTAGACTTTGTATGCTTTCTGAACTGTGTCGCTGCAGCTTTGTTCCTATATACACAAATACTGGCAGCATTGTAAAGGAGTGGTTGTCTTCAAATTGTTTGTATGATGGGTGACGCAATTTACAAATGTTACCGTGATTTCCATTGCATTGTCAACTGATGAAAGGGTGTTTGCATGACATTCGATTCAATGAAAGAGATAGTAGGTTGTCTATCTGGTTGGTTTATGAGTTGTCTGCACAGAACCATCAACAGGTTATGTGGTTATGCCATTGATTAGCCACATAGCTCGTGTAAGTCACCAAATGTATAGTGTTGCTCAAGTTGGCGCAGAAAATTACTACATTTAGTTTGAGGGTGCATGAGTGGGGAGTTCTGCTATTTGTCTAGACCCTCGGTCCCAACTCTGCTTCATCCACTTTAAAACAGGTATACCATGCAATGCAGCCACAGAAATCCAACAACACAACTTTCTGTTCAGTGACTGCACTTTTGTCATAACTGATACCAGTGGCTCTTTTTTTTTTTTACACCAGATTTAGTGCATAGACAATTTTTTTTTTTTTCAGATGCATGTACACCCACTTAAACAAGTCGATTAAATTCATTTCCCTTTGCCAGCAGAATGTTTACCCTCAGGGCGCTTAGGGCTCCACACGCACTCGCGGAGCTAAATTTACATCCAGCCACTTTGAAATCACACTGCACGCTACAGGATGTGAAGGGCCACGGTTTCTGATAAGCACCAAGTCGGACATAATAAGACTAATGGACTTTTATTTCCTTATAGCAGAACACAGACGTATTGAAAGGAAGCTGGCAGTTTTGTGAAGGCTGGTGCAGTCAGTGAATGTCCTCTCTCCTTTTTACTGTCAGTCTCAAAGTGTTTAGCGGTGAAACTTAGATTTGGTGAACGAGCGTTTTCCAAAATAAAAAAGCCAAAATAAAAGCGTCGGTGCAGCTGGATTACAGCTCACTAATCACGGCTGGTGAGGCAGGAAATGTAACAACATCTGGGCACTGATTTGTCCACACTTCTAGACTGTGCATAATTAGCATCATTGGTAGAGTTCCAACCACCAAATCACTTCTGACTAAAAACAACACAAACACTCAGTTTACATCCGCTGGAAAAAAAAAAAAAAACACCTCCTGATGAGACTTTGGGGAAAATATTTTCTGGATTGAACAAACAACAAGCGGAACTTATTAGAGAATGTGACATCTGACATAAAGCCAACACAGCCTCTCACAAAAGAACATGATATCGTGATGGTGCGCATGGTGGTTTGGGACTGCTGCGCTGCTCCAGGAGTTGGAGATCTCACTTTAATTGATGGGACTGTGAATTACGCTCTCCACCAGAACATCCTGAAGGAGAATAATTTTGGGCTTACCTGTAAATAACTGTTGTAATTCACAGAAGAGCGGCTGCAAGTAGTGTGTACAATCAAATATGTCGACAGTGATAATCAGTCAACATCTTCAGGCTCTGTCAACTAAAAATTTATCTTTTTTTATTTCCTTAGAATGTTTAACTGAGGTTACGACTGTTTTTTTTCTCTCCGCATTGCTGTGTTGAGAAGAGGCCCCCGGCTGCATTCTGCAGAGGTACTGGGATGTGGGTGTCTGTGTGCTCTGTACAGCAGTTGGGTTCGACTCTGGTCATTGTCTGGCTCTGTTTGACCTACAGTTTCAAACCAATAATGGTGGATAAAGTGTCAGCTTCCTGGTTTTTAAGCTTAGGCGTCTGAAGAGATGCTGAGCTGACAGAAAAGACAAAGCTACCAAATGTTTATATTAAGCAGCAAAATACTTTTTGTGAAGTTGGGCATATTTGATGACTGCTTCAATTGTTAAGGGAAACTTTCCGAAACATTTCCTGACTTTCTAAAGCTGGCTGAATTGATTTTACTATATCTCATGGATTCATTGTGATGTGAGCTGCTCAGTGGGGAAGTGGTTAGAACCGTGGACTTGCAGCAACAGCGCTAATTAGGTTCAAGAGGGTTTGAATCCCATCATGGACCCAAATCCTGTCATGGGTTCTTTCTGTAGCAGTTTGCATGTTCTCCTCACGCATGCAAAGGTTCTCTCCTCCTTCTACAGTCCAAAAACATGACTGTTAGGTTACCTGGTTCCTCTAAATTGCCCTTAGGTATGAGTATGGGGATATATGGTTGTCTCTCCTGTGTGTCTCTGTGTTGCCCTGTGGTGGACTGACGGCCTTTCCAGGCTACACTCCACCTCTTCCCATGAGCTGGAGGTTCGCACTAGCAACATGCGATCCTGGTGCAAGGATAGGTGGGTATATACAATGGATAATGTTGATAACAAGTGGATAAAATTGAAACTAAACTAATGAATAATATGTATAGTGACAAATACAAGCCATTGGGAAGATACAGTTGAGATGTTTTGGACATCTGATCAGGATGCCACCTGGGCGCCTCCTTTTGGGGGTTTTCCGGGCACATCCCACTGGAAGGAGACCCCGGGGAAGACACAGAACTCGCTGGAGGGACTACGTATCCCGGCTGGCCTGGGAACGCCTTGGGATCCCCCAGAATGAGTTGGAGGATGTCGCTGGGGAGAGGGATGTCTGGGTTTCTCTGCTGGACCTGATCTCGGATAAGCGGAAGACAATGGATGGATGAATGGGAAGATACATGGAAAAGTTACTATTTTGTATCCTTTTTTTTATTTATTTTCTTTTTTTTGTAACCAAAATGCAATGGTTTAAAGTAGAAGATCAGTATATTGCAATATTTCTTTAGAATAAACTGACCCAAAAATAAATAAATATGAACAGAGTGTAATACAAAGTTTTCACAAAACAATCTACAAATAAGATAATTATACTTGAGATCTGCTCAGGTTTAGCATCTATCTGATGAAATTCTAAAACTACAAAACTACATGGAAACAAAACTCATATGCATGGTTTAAATCCATGGATATGAAAAGTTTTCTTTGCTGGCATAATTTGGAATTAGGAAAGGATGAAATGGTAAGGCATATGTATCCAATTGACCTACGAGTTGGTTAAGAAGCCAATTCATTAATTAAAATACACTTTATTTAATTTTTTTTGGGTATGCAACAAATGCAAACATTTATTCTTAAAAAAAATAAGATAAATGAAACAAAACAGTTCTTTTAGGAGGAAAATTAACTGAACACGATTTTACTAGGAAGATTAATGAAACAAATAGTCCCATGCGGCAGCCCTAATATACACACACATATGCGCATTTCGTCTCTGATAAGACACTTTGCTAACAGGTTTTCTATTTCAGTACAAGGCAAACAAATAAATAAGGACTTGCACAGTTAAACATTCGCGTTTTGGGGCCGTCAGAAAAATCGGAGCTCACTCCATCACGTTTCAACACCGCGGCGCTTTGCTTTACGAGGATATCACACACATCTTGCGATTGTGATGCACACTGCTAACGCTCCCACTGTGAATTTTCAGATGGAGTAACACAAATAGCTTCAGAAAAAAACAAGCACACACGCAGGGAGTACAGACAACGCTCATGAATGCTCAAGCACACTGCTCAGAGCTGAAGGTAAGATGGGATTTCCCTCCTATTCCGAAAACACATCTGTCAGATGGATCTCCCTGGGTTCAATTCATCTCTTCCACACACTCACACAGACACAAACTCCACTTAGGCTGTGGGTTTGATGCTTTTTACCCCTCCACTCTTCCCACACCCCCTCCCTTTAAGCTCCATAGCTCCTCCACAGGGCTCCTCATGAATTATTTGTGGCAAGATCATAGCAATCACTCATGGCTCGTTAGGCAGCGGATGCATGGCCTAACAGCTCGATGCCGTGCCAGGGTCATCTTCCAGGCCCAGCCGTCTGCCGTTTCTGTTGAGAAACGGTCAACCATTAACCTCCCACCACTCATCTCCGCCACCGTAAACTGACTAACATACGATAAGACATCTGTTGTGAGGGGCTGACACAGAAACGTGGCCGTGATGTCAACATTTGCACAAGCAGACATCTTGACATCCGCGTGTCAGAGGGAGTGAGGGACAGGTGGGATGACAAATAAAGACCTTTCGGACGAGATGGCCGTGTTGTTCCTCAAGCTCCTCCATGGACCAGTGAATCATCAGATCGCTCTAACGCTAATCCCTGGAGTAGGAGGTTAGATGGCTCACACACAAACGCCCCTCTGCCACGCTCAGCAGCATCTGTCTCCTAAGTCTTGGTCACGGGAAAGCTGACTTGCTCAGACTGTATCTTTTTTTTGCGAAGAGCTCAAGCACTGTTACAGCAGAATGAGACAGAGCTTACATGCTATCTATTACAGGTGAAATGTGGCGGAACACTAAACGTAGGGGAGGGCATGTAACATGTGAAACGCCAGAGGGCCTATGAGATATGTTCGTGGGTTTATGTGTCTAAGGGTGGAGGCTGTGCCAGCTGCAGTGAATCACACCCTGAGTCAGTCCTAGGGCTGGATTTCGACTCTCAATGAGGTTTAAACCTCCTCTGTCGGCAGTATTTCACTGGTATCCAACACGCCATCTAACACGTAAATTCATATCTCTGCTTTTTGTGGTCCGTTTTTATATATAAAAAAAGTTAAAATCTCTTCAAATACATTCTGCTTTTAATAAACTCTAAATGAAAGTATCACATTTTAAATGATATGTTCGATCTAATAAGACCGTTCTGTCAATATGAGTGATGAGACTGTGAAATAGATTGTGAATGTCCTTCAAAATGTATTGAAACATTATAATGTGTTTTAGCATCTTTTGGCTAAAAACAAAAACATCTATTTGCCTGTGTCAAGGTGCGCCTGTCCTAATGTCATGGCTGCAGAGGCGATGTAAGTTTTTTGCTTGCCCAAAGGGAAACCTATACAACCTTTCTCAGGCATCACTCAGAAAATCCACATGCAACTGCTTTTTCATTTGCTTTATTTGTTGTTTCATTGGTTGCTTTTATTTCTTCTTTAACATTTCCTTCTAAGTATATTGAGTCTAGGATTAATGAAACTGACTTGTTTTAGTTTTCCACACAGCAGGAAAAACTGATTTCTCCTCACCAGCCAAATAGTTCCTGTTATTTACACAAGATGGTCAAAAACAGGCACCGGCCCTTCTGTTTCCGCGGTTCTTGATTTCACTCCAACAAAATGACAGAAAATAATAATAAATAATTACAATAAAATAGGTTTAAGAGAGGGAGACACATACAGTAGAAGAAAAAATTGCAATTCATGCCTTGGCTACAAAGTCTTGGTCGCAGTTGTTGCAGTTGTCCAAGGGCGGCACAGCCAGTTACTAGGTTTAGGTGGCAATTCCCTTTTTACACAATGCCATATTGATTTGGATAGCTTTTTCCCTTAATAAATGTAATAGTCATTAGAAAACACATTTTTCTAAGTAACTTGTTTTTTATTTTTGTTTTGTTTATTGGTGATTTGATCTGAGATATCTAAGTGAGATAGGAAAATCAAACAGAAGAAAACTGTAAGAAGGCCACTGTTTGAGCCTAACCCCTGGGTTGCCGCTGTCCATGGTGCTGAACGTTGAGTTTGATCTTGTTATTGATATGCTGCAGTAGAAAAGTCTCCAAGTTACACCATGAGTGCCTTACTAGCTTTTAGTCAAGACTCCACATTTTTTTCTGATTACTTGCGTTTAAAAAGTGACCAAAGCAGATGTGACTGGAGTTTTGGTCAGATTATGTAGTAAATCCAGTTCACAACTGTGAAAAAAGGGGTTGTGATGTTATGTGCGAAGTGTTAAATAATGTATTTGATTATTAAACATTTGTTTTTTACTGTTCTATGTATTTCAGTATAGATATTCCAATGTATGAGGTGCACTTTAATGCACCATGATGTTATGACGGCTATGATGTGCGACAGAACGGCTGGGTAAACAATTTCTTAACAGTGGAGAGTTACTAACACATTTGTCACTCTACAGCTCACATATAATTAACACAGACATAACACCCTGTAGATCAAGAAAATATGACAAGCACACTACTGCTGTCCTATTGTTGAAGATCCCATGACATTTGCTTTGTGCTGAATTTTCCTGAAAACAATTGTAATTTTGTATTTGAGTTGTGAGTAAAAACTAATTGGCAAAATAATTTTGAAACTAGTGGTTAAGTATGCAAGAAAAACGCATTCATTGATTGAAGCAAACATTAACTCTGTCAGCCAACATATTTCTTAAATGATCTGTTTGTTGAATTTGATATGTGCTTCAGGTGTAATGGTGCATTCATTGCCAGAATCGGGTTATGGAATATTTTTCACTTGATCTTTTGTCTCTCTCCACCTTTTTTTCCTTATTGTATTCATACAAGATGGTCAAAAACAGGCACCAGCCCTTCTGTTTCCGTGATTGTTGACTGCATTACCACAGGTGTTGTGAGCATAAAATCTTCAAGATATGAAAATTATTTCTGTTAAACATCATTTCTGTTAAATCAGTTTTGGCCTTTTGTTGTCTTTCTCCTATAAATGTCGTTTGCAGAACCTGTGAAGTCAATAACAGCTCTCTACAAGCATTCCTCGGGCATGTTTAGCCATGGTTATTAGATTTAGCCGCAACTAAATTTCTGTGCCTGTGCCAAAGAAAGGGGAGTATTGGACTGCATTTGCAGTGTAACAGTATCACAGTATTTTAACTTCCTTTCCAAAATTCAAGTGTGTGGCATTAGTTTGAAGGGAGTTTTTTGGGGGCCAATTGCCATTTTGTCGTGAGAAGACTAATAGTAGGTGAGTTTACACTGTTTAAGACGTGTGACAAGTAGTGTCCTTTTGACACCAGGGAAATTACACTCTCACAAGTAAAACAGGGACTGATCATGTGGAGAAAGTGAGACTTGAATATCCAGTGTATGACTATCTAGTAGGCTATTCTGATACACAGTTGTTAGGGTAAATGGCAGATGCCAAGTGCATCATAGGGCCATTGCTGATCAAACCTGTAGAATAATTTGCAATAGCTACCTGACTGGTCCCATAATTTTAGCGTTTAAATTAGGTTGTGGGATGTTGCCGGGTTGTGGGTTGTTAAAAGTGGGTTGTTGTTGGACCAAAGAGCAGACAGGAACTTGGGAGTCACATAGTGAGTTTACACATTTTTAATGAAATGACACTAGCAGGTGTTGGTAATCAGGTGATTATGGGTGACAGCTGTGTGTAATGAAGGCAGAGAGCTGACAGAGCAAAAAGGGAGGTAGAGGGCCTGATCTTCAAAGATAAGGAGAAAAATAAGGAACGCTAAATTGCATGGGCAGGAAAAAAAAAAACTAAAGGTACAATAAGTGGGCGTGTTGTGGGTGATCTTCAAAGATTGCATCTGCAACAGATAGGGCGTGGAAAAGCATTTTTTTCTGCCCCATTTGAAACGAGTGAATTTCTTGAACTGCTTGCAGTTTGGGAGCTGCTGTAAAAGAAAGATGAAGTTCTAAGCAATGTTTTTATTCCTGAATGCAATGCCAGTCAAAAGTGGCTGTCACATAATCTCTCCAGACCCCCATGACACACAATACCATTTTTAACGAATGGAAAACTTTTGCTATTTAACTTTTTCTTTTTATTAAAGACAATATTATTATTATGATTTTTTTTGTTTTTTTTTTAAGCAGATGTTCTGCAGATGCTGTTCAGCTAAAAAGAAGACAAAACTTTTATTTTGTAATAATAAGAAAATATTAAGGCTGACAAATCAGACTTATTGACTTTGTGATCAATATTCTGCTGGTTTGTGTATCAGTGACAGTGACCATGTTAAATGCGACAGATGAGCAGCGCTTCTCCCGCCCTGTTGACGGAAAACGTCCCTCCGATCATTGCAGATTTTAAAATAGTTATTTTAATAACTATTTAAAATAAAAATAACATGTTGTTCGGTCTGTGCACCGCACCTCTCACCAATTTACCGCTGGAGATAGGCAGTACTCCCACATGACCCTGCAAGGATAAGCAGCTAGAGGAAAGGGTTGGATGGGATAACATTCATAATAATGAGGAATATTATTTATAGTGCACTTTAAGCGTCTCAAAAGTGCTACAAACAAAGTAAAAAAAAAAAAACTATTGAGAAGATTAAAAGATAATAAAAACTTATCAAAAACCTGGAAAAGATGACTTTGTCTGGACAGGAGCCATACGGTCAGACTCACATCGAGATTTACCTCCACCAACACTTCACAGCAACCGCTTGAGCCACAATCTTGCAAACTAAGGAAGCCCCATAATAATTTAATGCAACATAGCTGTGCTTTGATCACTGTAGGTAGGCACCAGCCCCCCTGTAAAACCCGCATGGATGAGCAGGTATAGATTATGAATGGATGGATGATAAGTTACAGAGCCCGTATAGAAACAATGAGGGAGGGAGAAAATAATCTCTCTTGGATATGCAGTGTTAGTGTTACAGACAGACAGTGTAGGAAAAAAGGGGAGCGTGCGCCATCCCCCTTACACACACAGTTTTGTTTGCATTGTCACATTATTTAAGATTGGTTATCGTATTTGTCATTTTGCATAAAGATTGTTACCACTATGGTTAGAGCAGGCCTAGTGAGAGGCCTTGACAATCCCTACTTAGACTTGATGGTGAATTTGTGGAGGGACCTAAAGCTCAGCGTGATGGCAAAGAGGCCTTCCAACCTAAAAGGGCCTGGAGCTCATTACCAACTTATCAAAACACCGGTGGAAAGACGCACAACAAATGGTCAGCAATTATAACAAGAGTTTGATAGCTGTAAAATACCAATAAGTTTTTTTTTACAATAATTATGGTGAAGGGTATAAACATGTTTTGGTTTCCATTTTTTTTTTTTTTTTTTACATAGTTTTTATTATTGTTTTATTATTGTTTGGTTGCATGAAAGTAATTCTAAATCTAAATATGCCAGAGGTGTGAATAATTTCAGTTACATTTTAGGTTAAATACCATGATACTTTCGATCAAGGTTATCACACCTCTGGTTTCTCGTTTTGGCTGTTTCCTACATATGGCTCAAGGTAATTGTTGGACCTGCTTTTTTCCCCGTTTAAACAGAGTATGTGTGTGCAGCCGTGAGCTCCTGTTTGAACTGTTGACCATACTTTTATACGGTCAAAAGTTACTGTCTTCCGGGCACTGGGATGGCAGCAGTGGACACACATACAGCCTTTAATGAGTAGGGAGTACATGATATCCGAAGGGTAACGTGATCTTTTATTTTCACTATGATGGATGTAGAGAGAGAAGGAAAGCTGCGTAGAATTCAGCATCTTTTTTAAACACATTAAAGGAAACTGCATCTAAAACTGTTTAGCTGGGATGTTCTGGAATGCCAAAGATAGGTAAGCAGGTAACATTATGATTGGAAATGTATTAATGTGACACAGTAGGCCTCCCCTTCGACAGCAATCCACTGACACGGAGTTAGATATGTCTTTATCCTCTTTACGATGGTAAAAAGCCCTGGAATAAAGGTAGCCTTAGTTTAAAACCCGAGTCTTGCAGGCAAGCCAGATATCCTCACAGAGAAACGTTCTGTGACCAGTGCCTTTGGGCAAGAGCTACACAGAGGGTGGCTGGAATGTTGAACAGAGACCGAGCTGACATGATGCAGGCAGTGAGAGATGGGGAGCGGCAGCCTGAGATGAAGATTTGGTGTCACCAAGGCTCCGCCTTGTCAGTTTTATGAGTTTGCAGTAGTTAACCAGCTTTGACACCCAGACTAAATATTAGCCCTGTAAAAACGACGGTTGCTATAGCAGTTCGGTTTCGATTTGCACTGGATATTTTGCTTTTTAAATTCCAGAAAATGTGTTAGGTTCAATTTTGAAACTGAAGAATTGCATTACTAGTTATTCATCATAAAGGAGAAAAAAAGGTTTATACTGGACTTTGGCACCTGGAACATAGAAAGCTGCAATATTTAAAAATAGCGTATTAAAAATGTTCTTAATATGTTTGAATTTAAAATCAAAATTATCTTTGCAAAAATTTAATCTTTAATTCAGTACCTAGTTTATTTTTATTTTTTCTTATGACTTTTTTTTTTTTTTACAAAGGTTCTGCTAAAGGTGTCATGATGTGTGCTGTCTGCTGTCTTCATCCTGACACTACCTACCGTTCTCTGTGTTAATTGAGCTTTATGCACCAAACCTGCAAGCCTGCCTTTCTGCTGCTCTGCAATCAAGTTCATACCACAATACAACACAGCTTTTTCCTGCTCTTCATAAGCTCAGCTAAGCCCCACCAGATCATCAAAAGCCTTTGCAAGTAGACGTCCAGCATTCATGCGTGATTGTCATCTCTCAACCTCGTTTGCGTTCTCGGCTTTCCGTGTCATGCCTTGCCCTTGTCGGACATCTGCAAAGCTTTTGATTTCTGGAACAAGAACTGGATTCTGTACCACAGCTTGGAGCCTTGCCTTATCTCTGGATGTTCCTGCCTTTCTCTGATCCTTTGTGTATGACCCAAGCCTGTCCCCTGGACTTTGATCAAGCATCAACCATCCTACCTGTCACCTCTGCAGAGAGTAAGCCAGCTCCCCCCTGTTTGCCTCTGCAGAGGTTTTACTGCCAGCACCAGGTTTCCTGTTCCTGAAAATAAACCTGAAAATGTTGCCTGTCCAGCTTGGTGTTGCAAGCTAGACACGCAACACAGTGTCTAGCTCGAATTTCAAGTTTCCTATCCGTGTGAATCTTGACAAAAAAGTTTATAGGTAGTCAAAATCTGCAGTAGATAACTCTGCAACACTCTTCAAATAAAATAAATCGCTAGTTGGTTTTGAAGGCTTGTCTACGAGAGGCCAAGACCAAAATTAACTTCTGCTGACTTGAACAACTCCAGTCCCCAAAAATATCACAATGGTTCTTGTGGACATTATTTTATGGACCTTTAAACCATCGCCATGTTTGTATTGGATGGTTATTTGTTAAGAACAAGATGACTATATACATGGGACAATGAAGTCGGAGGCACTGGGGCATCAATTTTCTTTGTGTGAAATATGCACTGAAGATAAAACATATAAAGCGTTTCTAACCAAGAAACGTAAAATAGTGAGGCATTGTAAAAATCCATAAAATATTTAATATAATTATTACTGTTATTGGAAGATAAATCATTGGTTGTGCACCTCCTCTTACCTCTATTAACTATAAAAATAATCATTTTTTTCAGTTGAAAAATAATCATTTCAATTGTATTTCATTAAAATGTAAAACCTCACTAAGAGAAGTTTCCCATTACCGCCTCTTTCTTCTGTGCAGACATCAAATGTCGGGTCCTGCTATGCATATTAGCTTTCCTCTAGGCTGTGCATTTTCTTTTCTTCTCTGCACACCAGTCATTTGTCACCATTAGCAACCGTACTCAGGTACCCCAACTCAGTGAGCCGAGGTCACGTGACTCTGCGTGACCACTGAAATGAGAAGCGTAGCGAAGGGGAGGTGCAAACGGGGCGAGGGGGACCCGAGACAGGTGACGAAGGGATCCTGTTGATTTAAGATAAATTCGAGTCCATTTTCCACTCAACAATTAAAGCAGCGCGTGGATTAGAATCTGGGGATTTGTTATCAGTTTCGAAGAGAGGGCTGTTGCCTTGCCTTTAAAATCCAGGATATTGATCTCCTGTCAACAGCACAGGGGATGCGCTTTCACACATGATAGCACAGTGATCACAGTAGTGATCAAATGAAAAGCAAGGCTTAATTAAATTGCCTACCTCATTCAATAGGAAACACGAAGCAGATCTGACCAGAGGTATCAGTTGCATATATTGCTGCAAAACAGAGTCTGCTCACTGTCTGTTCAGGTTTAAGAAAAACAAACAAACTGGCATTCCCTGCCTTTGGCTTTATGTGACCGCAATTCCTATTGTAAATATCCCAATAAAATAACTTTCAAAGAGGATCCTGATAAAGTTACTGGATAGTAGTCTATTTACTTGTTTTTTCACGCAAAAATAAAGATGTACGCCAGCTTTTATTTCTTAGATTTAGTGCTTTGCAAAAGTATTCATACCTCTTGAACATTTTCACATTTCGTCACATTACAACTACAAACATATTTCACATGTACTTAACTGGGATGTTATGTAATAAACCAGATCTAGGCATTTTACGGCCCGTGCGAGGTTGTAGTAAAAGTGTAAAGCCTATTATGTTGTTATAGGGGCCAAAATAAAATTATACAGCTTTCATTTTGAAGGTCCCTATTCCTTTATAAATGTCATCAGTCTGTGCGTGGATTTCTGAATAATTCTTTGCTAGAATTCGGTGTAAAGTTATGATGCATTCAGACCAAATGCATTTTGAGCATCGGGGGCATCTGATTTACATGCAAAGTCTATGGTGGACGCGCCTCTAGAAGTGTCGAGAGGTCGAAAGACATGTTTCGACTGTTGGGAGCAGTTCGTTTTGAGCTTTTAAACATCTGAGGAAGTTAAGCAGTAGACGCTAGAGTTGGAATATAGCTGGACGCGGAGCATCAACCAATCAGAGAGACCCCTACGTGACGTGGTGGCAAGTCAAGAATGGAGGACAAACTCATTGTCATTGTTTGTGCTCATCCTATTATCTATGATCAGCCGAGCTATCACTAGAGAGGCAGTAAAGGACCTGGCCTGGAAAAGGATTAGCGAGGAAATTGGGATTGTGGGTAAATTACCAAAACTTTTAATACAGAAAATATTTCCCCCTGTTGAAGAAAACAACAGGGTAACTCCCCCAACATGCATCACACCAGTCTGTCCACACTTTGCTCAGGACGTACAAGTAGAGGCATTGGACACCTTTTTGATGCTCAAATGGCCTTCGTTCTGAACGCAGCATTAGTGTGTTGAGGACATAAAGCGATATTTAAGGATTACAAACATGAGCCATGTGGTGTTTTAGGTAAAATTCTTAATTTAATTAGGGCAAGAACACTGAATCACAAAGACATTGGAGAATCACAACAGTGAACATAGAGAAATAGCCCTCTAGACTGCTGTGAGATGTCTCTGTCTAGGCATGTTTTTTAAAAGACTATGGGACTGGAGAGCAAAGAATAAAGAGTTTTGCGAAAAGAAAGAGAATGACATCCCAGAGCTCTCAGATGCACCCTGTTTGGTAGATCTGGCCTTTGCTGTTGATGCGACTGCACTGATGAATGAACTAACTTTGCACACGAAATGTGCTGCTTGGTGACAGCTTTGGTGAGCAAGTTGAAGTATCTTTCAAATCGATTCAAAGGCAGCTTTCTCACTCACATGCCAACGCTGCAGGAAGTCCCACTATCAGCAAATCACTGCATGGTGAGTTTTGGAAAAGATCTGAAGACTTTGAAACAGTTGAGAGTGAAATGCACATGATTTTTTTTCTCCCTTTACTTATTGTGTGGAAAATGCACCTAGTGATGTCCAGATTGGACTCATTGATTTGCAGTCTGACAGTCTACTGTCAGAGAATTTTAAATCAGTATCACTGAAACATTGCTGCTTTGATCAATATTTTTTCATGCGCATTTTTAAGCATCACATTACGTAAAAAAAGTTGATGGAAATCGCAAAATCTTCCTAAATTTAACCAAAACGTTTTAGGCTTTTCCTCTAAAAGAATTAATGCGCAAAATGGGAGACGGAAACACATTTGAGAAATAAGTAGCGAACGTTTACCTCACATGACTGATCAGCTGTTTCTGCTGTCGCCGTCTTCCCTGATATTCCCATAATGTGCACAGAATTATGTTTCTTTCATTCTTACAGCATGTAACAATGCCAATACTAGCTAACATGACAAAACAATAACAACTTGCCTGATAGCAACACATTCCTGAAAACCTCTCTCTTTTTTTCTTAGATGTGTGGTTGTCTTTGGAACCAACATTCTCAGTGACAAAGTTTGACAGATACAGATACTCTAATGAGATGTTGGACTTACTGAAGTAAGATGTTGACCAACTAGTTGATCAAGTGATCATAGTATTTTATAAGTGCTCAAAAATGCAAATTTTATTGTTGTTTAAGTAAATGTTTAACAGTTCATGAAGTGTGCGCTTCACACTTGCTTAATATTCTGTTCGAGAGTTTGACATGTGTGCTTGTTGGTTATCAATAAAGGTTTATGTCGCTACTTTACATTAAGTTATGACCAATAAGCTGCAAAAGCTGAGATCTGAGATTTTGAGACAGTGTATATATATATATATATATATATATATATATATATATATATATATATATATATATAATCCTTTCTTCTGCTTTTCTGGCATCTCAATTTACTATTCAAAGATTAAAGTGCCTGTTAAAGTGTTATTCTTCAAACATCCAAACACGCAGCACTTTGCCGCTGGGTTCACAGCGCCTAAGATCGAATATGCGGTACAATATTTGCTCTAGAAACACAAAATAAATAGAGAGCTGTATGCTTCCATCCTCTGCTGGGAAGGTTTGACAGTTTGAGTTTAAATATTAGAATAGAAGGCTCTTACAGTAAAAGCAATTTGTTACTCTCGCTTTCAGCTACCTTGGAAACTCTTTTTTTTTCTCACTGGAGAGAGAGAGAGAAAACGAGAGAGAGGCATGGAGAGAGAACACCCCTGACAGCCTAAAGTGAAATGCTCTTTCTCTCTTCTCTGCCTTTCTTTCTGCGCCTTCCTGCCCCCTTCTGCGCTGTTTAGAGTCTGCTCTTCCACTAGAGGAAGGGCAAGATTATTTACGGATTAAGAAGAAAAGGCTTGACCCAGTTCCTCTTCAAAGAGCGCTGTCCAAAAAGAGCCATGTGGAGGCTGGCTTTCATTCAGAGTCAGCAGTTGTGTCGTGAGACGTTTGATGCCCATGCTTATTGCCCCTGAGTTTATGATGGGCAGGGTTTGTCTATAAGGCTAAAATGCTTCCTTACCCACCTTCAGAGCGGCTGAAAGGAGTTAACGACAAGCTCCTCTTCCGAAGATACCAATCCCTTCATATAACAATGGCTTTTGCAGTCTATCTAACAGTTTGCATTATTCGAACCCTCGCGACAGCACATGATTTGAGGCGAGTGCCAAGTCAGCACACGAGGAAGTTAAGTGCACAGGGATGGGGGTTGGGTGGGCAGAGAGGGGGGATGCTGAGAGGGATGTGTGTGGGGGGGGGGGGAGTTTGAGAGAAGCGACAGTGTGTTGTAGTGACAGAGGAAGAAGCTGAGAGACAGCAAAAGTGACACAAGACAAGGAGGAGGAAAATATACAAGAGAGGCAGAGAGGAACCGTGAGGAGTGAGAGGAGGTGACCGAGGGGGGGAGTGAGACCCAGGAGGTAAACTAATCACCCACCACGCAATGCAATTTTCTGGCTTTGTGCCTCCACCCCAACCCACTCCACCACTCTCTCTCTCTCTCTCTCTCTCTCTCTCTCTCTCTCTCTCTCTCTCTCTCTCTCTCTCTCTCTCTCTCTCGTGCACCCCGTCTCCGTCTGGGGGGCTCTTTTTACTATTCCGCTCACACACACTGTCTCTCCCTCCGTTATCTATCAGGACGTACCATTTCCATGATTCGCCCCCCCCCCCCCCCTCTCCCCCCTCTCCCCCCGCCTCCCCGCTCCTGCTGTTTAGTGCAGCTCTGTAATCCCCTCTGGCTCCCAAACATGGTCTGAGCCACCTTAGCCATCAGCATTTTTACAAAAAGAAAAAAAAAATGCTGTGGATGAAGGCAGGCGGTGGGGACAGGCGGGCTTCTTGGAGGGATTCGGGTGCAATAAAAGTGCAGAATAATTTTTCTTGGGCGCAATGAAGCAAGCGATATGACCGGGGTGTGTGACAGGGCGAAGGGGATGGGGAAATACTTCAGCTGATTTCAAAAAGCGTCCGCCTGCTTTCATCTCTTCATGAGTCTCCCCCTTAGGTGCGAGCATTTAGGAAACGTTTTATATCACCGCTGTAAAGGTTTTAAAAAAATGCTCAGAGATCAGCGGCGGCGGCGCAGCCTGCCTGCCTGCCTTCCTCGCCGCTTTGCAGCGCCTTGATGATGATGATAGATGTTCACTCCAGACATGCAAATAAAGGAGGCATATGCACGCGCTCTCTCTCAAAAACCCACTCGCTTCTCTCTCTTCTACACACCAAATGTGTATGTTTAACTATGATCAAGTCGTACCATGATATATTAATCTCTCTCTTTAGGGAACACACCCCTGGGAAAAAAAAAAAAAAAGAAAGAAAGAAAACAGCGCCCACACACAGCAGCCTGCCCTATTTTGTTACAGGTGCAGCGACTAAAGAGTAAAATTAGTCACACATCGTGCTATTTTGATAAATCGGAAACCCTTTCGTAAGAGAGAGAGAGAGAGAGAAAGAGAGATAGAGATGTGAGCGCAGGAGAGGAAAGTGAGCTCATTATTGACATGCGGGGTGTCACCTCATCCATCATATGCAACACTGCTGTCGCACCTCCGAGGGCTGCATGCCGTCTAACAACACATCCGCGGACGCGCTAAGTGATGCAGACTGCAGGATTCGGTTCGGTTTTTCGCTCCTGCAAAACAGCGTCGGTGCGCCCACTGCGCACATGAAAGGAGCTCGCAAATAGACTCAAATGAATCCATAATACAGATCATCGTATCAGTGCCGTAAAGCATGCCAGGGATGCTCTTGAAACACTTAGACAAGCAGCTTTTGAAGAACGAGAAAAAAAAAAAAAGTCCAACAAAAAAAAAACCACTTAGATCAGGCATCACACCATCGCACGGTGTTACAACGCGGAAGCCCCCCCCCCGAGCTGCACGCTAACCTGAGGGGATCCGGTGACACGAAGCATATGTGTGAATCCCCAACTGCTAGTCACTGACGGGCCTGCTGAGGGAAATTTGTTGTGGCAGATTTAGAAATATCAGCGGGGGCATATGGGAGGCGATGAACAGGAGCAGACATCGACTCCGCAGCAACTAATCCAGACGTTTTAATTAGAATGTGCTTGCTGAAAGTATTCCTACCCCTTGAACTTTCTCATTTGCATTTTTTTTTTTGCAAGGATACAACAACAAACTCAAGCGTTTTTTAATTAGACTGTGGTAAGCCGTGAATGTGAAATTGGGGTGTTTCTGTCACAGCTTTGCGGATCTACACAGCAAAGTTTTTTCGGCTAATTTTCCTTAAGAAAGTTCCATCTCAGCATCTGTGACCATCAATTTTCTTTATATCATCGACTTATATTAAGGCAGTTCTAACATGTGCTTTAATTTAAACGATTTAATTAAAACTGTTTGTTTAGACCCATTGTCCAGCTGGAGAAGTAAACCTCTACCCCAGTCACTCGCCTTTTGCAGCCTCTAAAAGTTTTCATCCTGTATTCATCTCCATCCATCTTCCCACTAACTCTGTCCAGCTTCTCCAGCCTTGCTGAAATAATAAAAAAAAGCATCCCTACATCATGGAGGGATGCCATAGTAAGGATGGTGGTATGCTAGTGTGAATATGAAAATGTCACTTTTCATCCAACACTGTGTTTTGCACGTAAACTTTTGATTTTTGCCATCATCTGAGATGAGCGCCTTCTTCCCTGTGTTTACTGTCTTCTCACTTTGTGGTTAACTGTAAGCAGAACTTCTCAGGACCATCTTCTAATAATAGCTTTTTTTTTTCTTTTTTTTTTGCTTTCATTCCATTTCCATTTCCTTTGTGGAGGGAGGGGGAGACTGATAATTTTCCTGTTACTAGGTTCTCCCACCTGAGCTCTGGGTCCCTGCCACTCCTCCAGAGTTAGAACAGGCTTCTTGGCTGCTTCTCTGATTAACAATCTGCTCATCCGCCCGGCCGGTTTAAGTACACAGCCATGTTTAATTTTTGCCAAACTCTTTACCTTGGTAGACTAAATAGTGCTCCATGAGATGTAAAAAAACTTCAGCATATTGTTTTAACCCTAAATAACAGGGGGAAAAGCTCAAACACAAACAGACACACACACACACTCAGAAAAACACACCCATATTGAGGCAAGTTTAGCAACTTTCATTCCTATAAACACTGTTGTCCCATAACCCAAAACACTGCCAAAGACAATTTATGGTACAAATCGTCTTTTTCAATGCAACCCAAATTCACTGAAAAATAAACAAGCAAGATTATAATACCACACGTAATTGCAGATGTGGCATATGTAGCAGCAAGCACTCCTGGGTTCTGTTGTGTATCTCTGGTTAGGTGGAGATTGGAAAGAAAAAGAGGTGGGGGTGGGGTGGGGGGGGGATCAATAAAGGTAGCCCGCACCATTTCTCTCTTTCTTCCATGGATCTATTCAAGGAGGAGTAGATGCTGACAGGGCAGAGCCTCCCAGACACCAGTGCTACTGTCAGTCTCTTCCCTGTTCGATGATCCTTTCATCGCGTGGAGGAAAAGTCTTTGTGCTCCGACGTTTGTGTTTGTGTGATTGCGGCTGTATTGTCTTGTCGTGATTGTGTCGTGTTAAAAAAAAATGGTGCAGAATGTTTGCATGATTGACAAACACGATAAAAGAAAGAGGTGAGATGAAACAAGGCTGTATGAGATGTGTTGTATATGAGAAACAAACTAAACTAAAACACGTCTGCTTTAACAATCTGTATCGATGTGGCCTATATGTGCCCTCTGGGATTTAAAGGACAGCAAAGCCGTAGGCAGCGGTCATCTTTTCTTCGTAAAGTTGTGAGCGTTATTCCAGTTTCTGCCAGATGTAAGTGTGCCCCTCGGGAAGGTAGAAATCGAGAGGATGTGGTTAGCTCCTGACTGCTAAACCCTTCAAACATGTCCTGATTAGGGCTGCACAATATATCGCAAAAGTATCATGATCGCCATATGACTGTCCGCAATATGCGTATCACAGAAACTACCTTGACTGCAATAAGTCGGAGCTAATTATTTCCATGCCATGCATTCTGTGCCTGCAATACATTTGATTACACTTGTAGTTTAATTCAGGATAAATTTTAATAAGGTAAATGGAATGGAATCTATACTTAAAGTTGAACAAATGCCCACCCAAAAAAGAAAAAAAACAAAACAATTAGGTTCATCCAGTAGCTGGATAGAGTACTCATCATTTAGGGTTTTAATATCTTTTTTCTAAATTTAGCACAAGTCATCCTGTCTTCACAACTGTCACCAATGTTGCTGCATGTCGCGTGTCTTCTTTACATTCTAACAATAAAATGCTAGAATTGAAAGTGGGTGTACTTTATTTTCCATGAGAATGTAATTCACTTAATTTTCCCTTTACCTGAGATTGCGTGAAAGAGCAGAAGACGCAGGCTGAAAAAAAAAAAAAATCTTTTAGATCACTTATAGCAGCCCTGAGGCATTCATGTTCTGCGTGTTTTAGATCAAAAACACACTTTAAATAGCCCAAGCGAGCGCTCCACATTAGAAAGATGCTGCAGCGATCAGCTTGGCACGATTCATTGCTGCAATATAGGAAATGACTTTTGAACAGCCCCCCTAATCGTCCACAAAAATGTTTGATAGCATTACATGTGGGAGGAACCGGTACCAGTTGAAAGTACCATATGCAAGGGACATAAGAAGTCTTCACAACTATTTTAAAATGCAATTTTTTATGACAGACCTAACAGATCTGTTAGAGGGAAACTTTGAAACAAAGATTCATCAAACTGGTTGCATAAGTGTGCACACCCTTAAACAAATACTTTTGATATCATAGGAGGACCTCACTTGTTCAAGGCCCTCTTCAGTGCAAAACTTAATCTGTTTCCTGGGGAAACAATTCTTTTGTTGATTTGGATACATGCTTGAGCTCTTTACAAATAGTTGAGAAGTTAAATCCATCTTCATCTTAAATTTTGTAGTAGACCCCTGAATTTTTTGTCAATAGCAAATGGGTATGAACAGAATAGTCAAAGACTGGTTTCTGTCTGACACAAAACAAACTGTGATGAACAGCGAATTTCTAATTTTTCTATCAGAAGCCGCGTGAACTTCTTCAGCAATAAATGCTACAGTAGTTCATCTTTTGAAGTTGAGACCAGCCTTGACTAACCATAGCCTTGTGAAGAGTTCACTAAGGCACTCTTTGGTTCTCTTGATACGTACAGTCTACTGCAAACCAGGAGTATCCCAGACAAACTGCGTCTGTGGAATACATTTTACATTTTAGGGCGTCATAATTAAGCGGTAATTGGTGTCATTCACCTCGGTGGTCATATTGTTATGCCTAACTGGTGCATATGAATAATAACATTTAAAAAACAGTATTTAAAAACATATTGAAATGTTTATTTTATGTCATGTTTACCTGCTCATTTCCTGTAGTGGTTCACATTAAGCAGCACTAGTTTGTCTTAAAATAGAAAGAACTGAAACCCAGAAAGCACTGAAAGGATCTGAAGAGCCCTGGGAGATGCTGAGTGGTGGTAACTGGATCCCAACATGTTGCACTCTGGGAAGTCTCCTGATGAATAGGAGGAGCAACAGAGGAGGGACGGGAAGGAAGACAGGAGAAAAGCTTGCTGTGTAATGTATGGGCTCTATGCCAAAGGATTCATTTCATTCACAAAACCCCAAGCATGACCAGCCTTAGGCTGAACAATCTGTTGCTAAAGCCTGGTGGGAAAAGGGTAAGGAACGTTCCCACTCCTACATCTTCTTTTTGCTTTCATCTGACTTCCTCCTGCCTTGTTCTTTTCCTCCCGTCTCTGTTCTTTTCATAGACTTTGTTTTTCTTTTTGCAGAATTCTGCGTCATTGTGCAGTCTCTTTGAACCAAACCAAGCAGCCAAACCCACGATGCTCGGGGAATCCCCGGCTTATTTTATTCAAGTGTTTTCCAAGTTTAAAGTGAGTCATCTGGCACTCAGTGTGTTGAATTTTAGATCTTTCAAATTAGAAAGAAAGTTAATTGGATCTAAACAGTGACCATTAGCCAATAATTAAAGGTTAATTAAAGCAATATGCGATTGATGTGCTAAGCTAAACAAAAGCGCTGAGCTCTGTGTGCCAATGTGCTCTTTAAAATGGAAAACTTTCGATTTCGTTTCTACCATCAAAAACATCTCATCTGTCATGAAGCTGCTCATCTAAAAATGACAGATGAGACATCGGAGTCTCATCAGTTTTTCTGATATTTTTTTGAAAAAAAAAGACTTGCCAGTTATCAGTGATCAGAGATCTTTATCAGGAGATTTCTCCCAAATAAAAGTTGAAATTAGAACAATGGTTTGGAAGACAATGAACGGAGAATATAGGGTGTTTTAATTTCTGTAATTTATGTGCACTTAAAGGAGCATAGCAAAAGTTCCAGGATTTTTGTAGACGTCTGCCCCCTCTGGCAACAAGGTGAAATGACACCAGAGCAAAAGGATCGGCTGCTGCGTCTGCACATGTCTTTTGCATAGAGGCACAATGTTTTCTGAGGTAAGAGAGTTATGAATATTGAAGTTAGCCCATGTTCTCTCGCTAATTCATCGATTACGGAGGAGACTTAAAGTAGCGAGTGGAACGAGTATGTGCAGCACGTCAAACCCACGCGCACGCCCAGAAGATTCGGCCCAAATCACTCTCACTCATGGACTGAGTCGTGGAGGCAACTGCCGTAAATAAAGGATAACAAATTTTACACGTCGGACAATTGTAAGGGCGTGTATGGGAAAGAAAATAAATAACGTTTAACTACAAAACTTGCACTATGCACCTTTAAAGACGTAAAATGCTTTCTTAGCAATAAATCTAGTCATTAGACATATTGTGATGATGCATCATTGATAATTACCAAAACCAACCACAATGACTCATTCACTGTTTTTTTGGGTTTTTTTTTATTTCCAAATCAAGATCAACAATCATTATACAGAGTGAACTGATCGGGATTTTTGCCATGTTATGAACCAAAAAATAGGTATCAAGACATTGGCTGATGGCCAGAATTTTCCTTTAAGCTATAGAAGCTCATAGGAAGGCAACATTTCTTTTTTGTAAAGCGGTAAGTCTACTGCTTGTTCAGGGTGATCCAACAGGCAGTTAGATGCCAGGAGACAACAGGAAGCTGTGGAGGGGGTGCATGAGCCTTAGATAGAAAGCAATGTCTGTCTGTTCGTGTCCCCTAAACAAGCTTTCTAATGCTTTTATGCAACAGAAAAACCTGCTTGCTGCTGAAAAAAGAGTCGCTTATGTGCTTTGTGTGCGACAGTGCTGTGTTTTATCCCACCTCTTAATGTCATTATATCAGTCAGGGGGCAGTGGAAGCAGGGGCTTGTCTAGAGCGCAATTAATGCACAGAGCCACCACTGACAATAGCTAATATTAGATGCTAAAGACACTTTAATGATAAATGAGAGAAAAACCTTTTTTCCTACTTTCTGGATACATTAAAAATATATCCTTCCTTACAATAACATTTTACAGCAATATATGGGTCTCTCCCCCAGCATTACCAAAACTGGTGTGAAGTTTATCTTTGAGAGGAAACAGCTCTGACTGTTAAAGAGAATTCATAATTAACTTGGATCTTTATTGACAGGTACAAGCTTTACAAAATCACTAATTGGAAACTGCTAACAAAATCTTTGGGCGGTGTTATGAACAGATGTTCATGAAATCAATTTTTAATTTCACCAAGAAAAAGCATATGGGAACACTATCTTGCTTGGATATTCATTGCCCTTTCATTGGGCACTAGCATCACTTGCAACACGTTTCCCTGCTTAAGGCTCAAATATATATATAAAAAAACCTTTATCTCTAGACACATGAAAATCACCTTGCATCTAAACCATTGGATCACAATAGTAGTTCGCTTCTGTCATCCTGCTGTCAGAAGCAAACCATGACTATGACTGGATGGCTCCCTGTTTGTCACATCAGATAATTGTGATGGGATCATAACTTTTTGATGCCACATCAACTGAAACAGGCACCTGTCTGATACCTGTGAGGTGAAACTTTTATCTCCTATTCTGCAACTGCTGAGGGTATCTCACAACCTGTCAGACTCTGACTTTACAGCTGCCTGAGGATCTAGCCGTCGAGTAACATATTCCTTGTATATTCAGGCCTACTACCTAAGATCCTCTTTGCCCACCCAGTGACACCTTTTTTTACCTACTAAAGTTTTTTTTTAAAAGGCGGTGGGTGATGTTGACCTCAGAATATTTTTTTTTTTATGAAGGTTGATCTGTATTATTAGATTCAAGACATCCTGTCATGCCTTTCTATCTGCATGCTGCCACTCATCAAGGCCACCACTGCTATCAAGACTATCTAAGGCACCTGAGAGCCTCCTCCCTTTGCTGCTCAGTCAAGCTCATCTCCTTCACCTGTTTGTCTGCCTATACATACCAGACTTAAGCAGAGAGACAGTTTCTAGATTGTAAAAAGCCTTGTTGACAGTAGATGTTCAGCTTTTTTTGTCCCTGCCTGATCTCAAGCTTTGACCATGAACACATTTCATGCATTTCACCATGTCTGGTTCTCTGATTTTCTGCTCCGGTATTATACATCCTTAATAACAGGGATTTCTAAGCTGGTTATAGTATTTGGTTTGACTTTCTTCCTGAAATACACATGACTGGGAGTGATCCAGAGCATGCAGGTGTGCACTAACCCAATACCAAAGTATTGGGTTAGCAAGAAAGTTTTCAAAAATGACCTTTAAGAAGCAATTATTGCTGTCTATCATTCTGAGATCAATCATGAAAAGACTCAACAACTGTGGCCAGCTTGGAAAGGTTGGCAGGAGTAAACCTCCTCTCTAAAAAGAAAATGGCAGCCAAACTACGTTTTTCAAAGCTTAAACAACCTAAAAGCCATTAAGGAAAATATTGTTTGCAATAATGAGACCAATGTAGAGATGTCTTGCAAAGTTAAGTAAAACTAAGTCTACATAAAAACCCTTTATTAACTGTCAAATATGATGGTGATAGAGAGCTTTTAATATTTGTAGATGTCCTTTCGCTATAACTTCAATTATGTTATATATGTCCTATCACTGAACTTTATTACATGTTCCATATTGTTTTGGAAATTAGACCCACGAGCTATAATCTGGTGTAAAGCATATTCTCCTGTGAGATTAATGTTCCTATGCATGGTCCCTGTCCAACAACCTAAATAAGCAAATACATCTGATATAAAACTAGTCAGAATTTCAGAAAAAGTACATCATGCTAAAAGTGATTTGCAGTGTGATGGTCATGGACATGTTTACGGCTTCAGGACCTGAATGATTTGACATGACCTCTGCTTTCGAGCAAGAAATACTGATGAAGAATGTGCAGCCATCAGTTTGTGACCTTAAGCTGAAGCACACCTGGGCAATGATACAACAACAAAATAGCAATTCTACCCCTGTATGGAAAAAAAAACAGATGGTTTTGGAATGGTCTAGTCAAAGTCCAAACTTAAGTTCGATAGAGCTGTTCATGCTTAAAACCTGACAATGAGGCTGAACTAAAACCATTCTGTAAAGAAGTATTGCAAATACAGAAAGGCAGTTTCCCCCAACAGTTTATGGGCCAATACATTTTTTTAAGCAGCACCATTTTGGTTTAAACAGACATTTTTGCCTTAATAAATGAATCAGTTTTTGTATTCACTTAATTTACGTGTTTCTCATATAAAACGGTTTTATAATCTAAATCAATGTATATTTAGCCTTAATATTATATAAAAATGCATTGCAAAAAGGTAGACAAAGAATTGTGCTAAACCTGATTAAAATAAGGGAATTTATAAAAGAAATAGCTCTCAGTATAGTCTATGGTGCCTCCTGAAATATTGTTAATGCAGTGATGAAATAAACAATGAATTGGTCCTCGGCATGGATTGTTTATTTTAAACTGGATGTACCGTACTTAAAGTACACATACAGGGAACTATCAAAATACATATACCAAATTTTGTCAATTACAAGAAATTCAAACAACATCAAACAGGAATTGAAATGCGGTGGGACAAGGCTTGAGAAATGCAAAGCGGATTGATGGAGGAGAGGAGAAGATGAGGAGGATGAGAGGAAGAGAAACTAGGACAGAGATGTGTGGGCTTGGCTCTGGAAGGACGATGGCTCTAATCAGGTCTGAGCAGCTGTTATTACTCCAGCTCTCAGAGAGGGATGGCAAAACCCCACTCACTCTGAAACATCAAGGGAGAAAGTCCAAATCAAACAGTCAGAAGCGGCATATAGCTGAAATCAGAAATAGAAAACAGGATTTTCTCCTGTTTAACTATATCAACACTGTTATATCCTGAAATGAATTACTGTTATGGATTTGCAGGTAACAAGATCCATGTGAGGATGTGAGCTTCACTCATCGGCAAAAAGCAAAGACAGCATCTCAGTTACATAACCCTCACAGGCGTGTTTAACTTCATTTGCCTATTTTTATGACACAGGCCGAGAAAATTCTATTAAACTGTGTGTGTGTTTTTTTTTGTTTCCAGTTAACTGGTACACATGACTTTAAAGTTTTTTCCTAACTGCATCCTGCTGTAGTAACAAGCAACTACCAGAAATTACTTAACTGGAACCATTGGCATTAACTTCCCAAGGACGGCCTGCTTTCAGATAAGCTTGGAGTGCCAATTGTTCCCATGATCCCATTGGGAAGCAGAGAAGAGGGAGTTCGGCCGAAATCCATTTCACGTTGCCCCTTTACAACTAGGCCAACATCTACCCTTTGGCTCTTAATGTGAAGCCACAAAACAAAGTTGTTTAATTTCCTTCCCATGAAATGGGTCTGTTCTTCAAGAAGCTGGAACATCAGCCATTGCTGGCGTACCAGCTTTCTTTAAACACGTCCGATTTTACTTAATAAGAATCATCTTAACTATTATCAAAAATAACAATCCAAAAACATCAAATTAGAAGTTATTATATTATTAAAACCCCTGTGTTTAATCTTTCCTCATAACCTGAAGGCATTGAGTGTGTGGGTAATTTGGGATTCACCCTTAGTCACTCTAAGTCAGTCTCACATGAAAGAACAATAACAAGGATAATGATGAACTAAAATATTTGGGTCAAAATACACTCACTTTTCACTTTATTAGGTAAACCTGTATACCCGTTAACACAAATAGTAAAACGTCCAGTCACATCAGAGCATTTCGACGCAGCTATGCTCGATGTGGCGAAAACAACTTGTTGAAGTGCAAACCAAGCATCACAACGGGGAAAAATGGGGACTTAAGTGAATCTGACAGGCTGGTCTGAGCATTTCTGCAGCTGCTGCACTAATTAAGTTCTCACACATTAGAATCTCTCTTAGCAAAGCGTACCTAATTCCTGTGGGTATCTAAACCCACATATATTAGGTGCAGAATTAGGTTTTTAGCTACCTTTGGGTACTTAAAAACCTGTGGGTGTTTAACAGAAAGAGTGAAAGTTGACATGTGACAATATATGTCTTCAATGTTTGAAAGAATGTATTGTCTGTGTAGAACAATCCAGTTCAGGTGTCAAGACAAAGATGAGCAAATGCTATGCGGAGTAACGCATAGCATTTAGTCATTCCTTGCAGAACCTCAGCAGTTGTAACATCACCACAGATATGTGTTATGGCTGCAACATACTCCAAGAGAAACAAGATATTTGTTCTTGCTCCCGCAGAAATTACTTGAGTACAACTTTTGGCTACTCAAACCACCTCTGATAAGGAGTCCAGAAAGAGATGCTTTGAGTACCCTGAGCATGCACAGTTTAGCATCATAAGATGGAAGTTGTTTAAAAAAAGAATATAGTGGAAAACTAAATAATGGTTACCACATTGATGTTACAACATCAATGTGGTAACTTACTGTTTGTTCAGAGTGGTTTTCTACATTTTCTTTTCACTCATATGGAGCAAAAAAGCCCCAGAAGCCCTTTTCACGCTACACTTCCAGTCTGAGAGCTACCCATTTTGCACGCCACGGTGATCACGTTAACATGCTGACATGATACGAGGAGGTCTAAGTTGTCCCACTGCTGCTCCGCCACTGTTTCATCTCAAATGGTAGTCACAGAGTTTTAAAGGTATAAGTTGAAGGAAGCGAAGTGGAAGTGGAAAACGAGAATGCAGGATTTTCCAATTTTTTCATAAATAAAAATGGAAAAGGTGTGGCTTATATATGTATTTAACCTTCCTTACTCGGGTCCTCCTATATAAATCAGGCTCAACAATTAATTTCATACATAGCAGAGACTGTTAACTTTAAAATGATCATCATCATCATCATCATCATCATCATCGTCGTTATCATCAACAACTTTATTTAAAAAGCACTTTAACACCAGCTACAGCTGAAACAATGTGTTGAACATCAGAGACAATAAAATAACAAGAAAGGACAAAATGTTCAAACTAAGCATTGAATAATAAATTAAGAAACTGGCTACAAAAAATGCAGAAAATAGATAAAAAAAAACAATACCAGTACAAATTAAGAAAAATCAAGTCTCAGTTAGGTTGAAGGCCAGTGAGTAAAAGTACGTTTTTAGATCAGTTTTAAAAACGGACAGTGAAAGGGTCTGACAAATGTGTAAAAGTAGCGTGTTCCATAACTTAGGGGTCCCAATTGGCCCTGTTTCCTCTAGGCTTCGGCCTTGGACCGGGAGCAACCAGGAGCAACCAGGAGCAACTGGTCAACGGACCTGAGTGAAAAAAATCCTGCTGCTTTCCTTGCAAATCAATTTACAAACGCTCCAGATCACAGAGGAGTTCACACAACAAGCTATTTATTGAAAACATGACACTATTGCAGCTTTCATCAAAAAATACTTTTTTATTACCAAGCCTTTCACATCAATCTCTTTAAAGCGCACATTTTTCGCTCAAGCCGCCAAAGCGTAATTCCTGCAGCACACCCCGAAGCATCAACACCCAGAAAGCCTTCACGCTGAAATATTAAACGGCAAATGGGAAGCGACGGTCTCTCGAAAACTCAGCACTTTGTTTGGGGAAAACAAGCTGTCAATATCTGTGCACGGAAAACTTAAGGGAGAATAGAGCGACAGACACACTCAGGCAGGGATGGGGGGAACGAGACGGGGATACAGAGAGAGAGAGAGAGAGGATGCCTCCACATCTTCGTCTCTCTTTCTGCGCTCCTGGAGGCTTTTTCTATCTGAACTGGGACGTTAATCTGTGTCTGAAGTGGAAAGCTGGAAAGCTGAACCAAAAAAGTCACAATGAGTTGTTTTCAGGAGGCCATGCAGGGTAAAAATCCGCATGGCCTCCTGATTTTGGAAGTATATTTTTTGAGTGCAAGGTAGATAAATAAACCGCAGTTCATACGATAGTATAGATATTAAGGATCTACATCAGTGTTATAGCTTGAACATGTTCCCTGAGTGATAAAACTCCCTACTTGACTTCCTCCGTTAGTCGTGTTTGAAAATAAAACAACTGAATTTCATGATAAATTTAAGCCTGGTTGCCCTCAACAGGGATCCGTGAAGCAAACCACTGGAAAAGCAGACTATGGACATTAAAACATGGCCATAAATCTTCTTTAAAGATATTTATATGTACCCATTTATGTCTTGAAAAAATAAGAAGTGTATCCTTGAGCCGCTTAAAGCTTTGATCCCCAGTTGGCCCCAAATCGGATTTGTCATTGTGTTTAAGGTAACATGGTTGTAAACAGACAGACCTTTGACAGTTTGTTCACAAATTAAAGTATGCTATCAAATTATAACAAATTATATACTACAAGACCATAGTTTTGAGACAGATAAAAATGTTTTTCTTTCAGCACGCTTTATGTGCTAAACATAAAGAATTGAACCACTTTCTGTAAAGGTTTCATTGTAGAATATAGGCTTTAGCTATATTCTGATGTTGACAAGCCAATATACTAAACCTCAACTCACATTTCAGACAATAAAGGGCCTACGTTTGTTTCTTTTCTACTCAAGCACTGTGAAAACCTTGCAGCTACATAACTTTCAAATGGATGTTGTTAAATAAGCTTTAGTCTATTTTTTAGAGTTGTGAAAAATGTTGTTTTTTTATATCAAAAGTGTTTAAAGCAATTCCACATTCTGATCACAGATTCCAGATCTCTTTGTAAATTCTTGCGGTACATTTGCTGCTCATTTGTTGCTCTTCTGTTACAGACTTTTTATGTTTTTTTTTTTTTTGTTACTCAAACAGCAACACATCCTACCGCAGTCTAAAGAGATGCAAAAACAGCTGAGACACAAGCATACTGATATCACTGTGGAAAGGGTTCTTTTGAGCATAAAGAGCACAAAGGTACATCTCACATTTGACAAAAAAATAAATAAAATAAAACATCTTGACGATTCCCAAAGGTTTTAGGAAAAAGACAAAAGTGGAGGTTTGTCTCATTACATGTGGTGAAAAACACAACATTTGAGGGGAAAAAAAGCATCATACCAACAGGCAGAGATCATAAAAGTAAGCAATTTTGTTTTGAAGGCTCTAAACACTTTTTTTGTTAGCTGGACCAAAGACAAAAAATGCCTCTTAGCGATGTGAAGAAGATGGAAAACATAATAAGTGCAAGCTGTGCACATGACACTACACTTCAGCAATGAGAATCATCATTTTAAGAACGTAATAGTGTGTGGCATTGTGCAGCAAGCCCAAATATAAACTGAACAATTTTTTCACCTTAGAATTATTTGATTAAAGAGGCTAAGGAGACATTTTTCCTGTGACTGGGTTGCTTTGAGAGCTTGATTCTATTAAAATAAAAAAAATACTTGGGTAACGGTTCAAATGTTCAGCCAGTCTGAATATTTTCTCTTTTTTTTCCAGGAGCTTTCTTGCAGCCTCATTAGCTTTTGTTCCTCTGCTTTTTGATAAATAAGCAAAATCACACATTTGTCCTTGAAGTCCCTTTGCTATGGATTGCTTATTTGACAGGATTTCGCCTGAGCCCGTAAAAGGGAACGTCTGGGAGTGGGTAATAAGCCAACGTTCACGTGCGCGCCTGTTCCTGTCCGTGCACAGGTCACTCACTCAGTTCACATCAGACCAGATCAAACAGCTCAATCCCTCAGGTCTGTGACACACTTTCATCAAAGGCAGCACGCCAGAGACACAGAGTGAAATCTTTTCAGAAGGGCTCAATATGTTATGCAATACGTGAGCTACGTTCCTAAGGCAAATACACACACACACACACACACACACACACACACACACGCAAAACTTGGATACGAGTTTTAAAGAGACAAAAAGCACAGCCTGCACCCGGTAAACAAGTCAAAAACAGGCCTGCAAAAAATGCAACAGAGGCGAGCTCAGGCAAAACAAACACAGCTCAAGAATGCGACAGCACATTCAGCAAAAAAAAAAAAAAAAAAAAAAAAGTGTCAGAGGCTCGCTCTTGCTCAGCTTTCTCTCGCTCTGCTGTATTCTGCAAAAGTTTCTGTCTGTGTCAGAATATAGACAGAAAAGCTTTCAAACGGTCTTGTTTTGTCTCACAAAACAACATGCCACAGTTCGGCCTTCTTTTTTTTTTTTTTTTTTTTTTTTTTTTTTTTTAAATCTTTGAAGCATCCTGGACAGAGCATGCTCAGTGAGACGCAGACGATAAGTCATTAGCTTTGAGCTCAATAGCAGTTGCTCTCCCTGTGAGGCCATGCACTGACCCGAAGTCCGTGCATAGACTACTGGTCCGCCCTTCAGCACACAGTTTTTTAAAAGGTTTGTTCAACAGGGTTTGCCTTTTTTTTCTCAAGGTTTTCACTAACTACTAAAATTAGAAACAAAAAGTCTGGATTGTTGTTACACTCTGCTTAGGAGCGCAGGTTCATTACATGTGCTTGCTTACAAGACTATTTGATACCTGGCTACAAACACTTACTTGGAACCTTGTTTACATTTACAGGTTTTTTTTCACATTTTGTCATGTTACAATCACAAACTTTAATGCATACTTTTGTTTTATCGGAAGAAACCAACTAGAACATAGTTGTAAAACGGAAAGAACATTTTTCCAAATAAAAATCTGAAAGGTGTGCATTGATTGAATACTTTTGCACAACCTCCTTTGCTGTAATTGCAGCTTCAAGTCTTTTTGGAGTATTTCTTTATCAGCTTTACATGTCTAGAGACCCTTTGCAAAACAGCTCACACTCAGTCAGGTTGGAGGCAGAATGTTCTAAATTGGATTCAGACCTGGGCTTGGGCATGGCCATTTTTAACACATAAAAATGCTTAGATATAAAACATTTAATTTCTGGCTTTATGTTTAGGGTTTTTCTCCTGCCGGAAGGATGAACCTCATCTTTTTTACAACACTGAACAGGGCTTCTATCTCAGTTTCTCAGTATTTAGCTCCATCTAACTTTTCATCAACTCTGACCAGCTTCCCTGTTTATGTGTCATCATAGGAATGGTATGTTTCGGATGATCTCCAATGTTAGTGACCTTCCTGAAATAGAAGCTTTGGTGTAAGACCAATCTGACCAGAGCCTCTTCCTTTACATGTTTGCTGTGTTGCCCAACATAGCTGGTTGCATTTCTTTTGGATTTCTTTCAGAAACACTCTCTTTTTCACTTTTTTCTTATGGTCAGATTTTTTTTGGAGCACTGGACTAATGTCCTCAAATATTCTTCCACCTGGACTGTATATCTCTGCAGCTCCTGCAGTTACTGTAGGCCTCTTAGGTACCTTTTTGTTTGTTTCTATCAGTAGGTGTAAGGCCATATTTTGGTAGGTTTACAATTATCCCTTATATTTTCAGATGACTTATTGTAATTTATACCAATTTTTTACCAATATTTTAGCAGTCCGAGGTCGTGCTTTTTAATTTGACGTAATTAACAACTGTTTTCTTACCTTTTGCAAGCACTTGTTGGTTTGATTTGTGCAGTTTAAGCCAACATGAGCCTTGGATACATGTTTTACTCCAGTTAAGACCAGAACAACTTTAATCTGGTTAATTCCTATTGTGTGGATACTGCCAATCACCGTGACAGCAAGAAAAAAAAAAAAAAAAAAAACAACATCCATGGAGCTCAGACATTTACGAGGGCTGGAGGCGAAGTTCAAACCTTGCAAGCACAGTGCAGGGAGGCTTCAGAAATTCTCTTTCATGGTCGCTGTGGCTGTGACCCACTTCAGGCATGTAGACACTCTTACCTTCAACTATAATAACTTGTTTTCCACTCGCAGTCATCCTCCACATTTATGTTTTTTTTTTTTTTGCCTTGTGCGCCCCTTCGCTCTCTCCCTGTCCTTTTTACTAAATGCATGTCTTCCCTTATTTTTTTTAATCTTTACTATTGATTATAAGAGTTGTATGAGCAAACAACATGTATGTGTCTTGTTTATGGCAATTAACTGGAATAGTGCTTAATGCAGATTTCATTTATTTTTTCTAGTTTATAAGAAAAACAGCTGACTGACAGTTAATTAGCGCTTTAACAATGAGAACTGGTAAAAGCAGATCCTGGCAAAACTAAATAAAAATGTATTAGAGCAACAATGCAATGCAAATAAAAGCTTCTTTTATCTACAATGAGGCCTGTTGGCTTCCTCCCACTTTACTTTTGGCAGTCGTGTATGATATTATGTTAACAGCCAAAGTTTTTGTTGGCTGCTCAACTCAACTGTAATGAAGCCAAGGTACTGATTCTTGATGAGTCTTTTCTTTACATAATTTTCTTCATTAAATTACAATGAAGAGACTAATTAATCAATTCTAGAGCTGCATAGGTCTGTAGAAATAATGTTAAACACAATACCTAAAGACAAAAAAGACTGATGGCATTTGTGGGTATTGCATAATTGCAGCATCTTATTTGATCTATTACGAATACCACTGGATACAGCTCTCAGTAATACAGACCTTTGCTAAAAGTATTCATACCTATTGAAGTCATGTTACTACTGTTACTGGGGTTTAAAGAAACAATTCTGGTAGCACATAATTTTAAAGGTGCATTGTGCAAGTTCCAGAGTTTTTGCACAAGTTTGCCCCCTCTGGTGACAAGTTGAAATTACACCAGTGTTGTGCATGGCCACGGTCGAAGAACAAAAGCATCTGCTGCTACGACTACACAGGTCTTTTGTTTAGAGGCTTAATGTCTTCTGAGGTAAGAAAGTTATGAATATTGAAGTTACCCCAAGCTCTCTCGCTCATGCATCGATTGCTGCGGAGACTCAACAAATTAGCCAGGTGAGCAAGAGCGCACAACTATCACACCACGCGCACGCCCAGAGGATACAACCTGAATCAATCCCTCGTAAACTGACTAATCCAGCAGAGGCAACTGTAATAACTAGACGAAAACTAATTTTACATGTCGGGAGATTTTAAGGGCATGTGTGGGAAAAAAGAAATACTTTTTAAACTTGTGCAATGCTCCTTTAAAGTGGGAGAAAAAATACACTTGGATTTCACATTTATGGACCAAAATATGAAAAGTGATACCCCTAAAAACAATCCAGTTCAACCAATTGTTTTCGGAAGCCCCTTAATTAGCAAATTCATGTGAGAGCATTTTAATTTCAGTATAAACACAGCTGACAGGGATAATGTTTTTTGCAGGTTAGATTGTGAAATTCTATCCCAATATTTGAACATGTGGAAAACAATGTATGGTAGAACATTAATAAGAGAAGCATCCAAGAGGGCCGATGTAATTTTTGAAGCTGCAGAGATCCACAGCTCAGTTTAGAGAATCTGTCCAAAGAAAAAGCAGTTGCACCTTCCATGAATTGGTGGTTTTGGAAGAGTAGATAGACATTGTTGAAAAAAGCCACAATGAGTCCTGTTTGCAATTTTTCTTCAAGCAATGTAGTAGACGCAGAAAACACGAAGAAAAGGTGGTCAGCTTTATTGCTTTGCTCCAAAATGGTCAGATCAGAAAGCGTGTTGTCTTTCTATCTAATTCATATTCTCCAATCAGAGCAAACAGCCTTCCCTGTCCCCTTGAATACCCCGTATTCAACCTCAAACTAACTTTACAGCGGTTACTAAAAAGGAGAGCTGATATGTCTGAATGCATGAAGGTTCCACTCACTCCCGATGGACGAGAGACTCACAGAAGAGTGGTTGAAGTTCATTTATGGGAACTTTACTGAAGACTCTTTCCTGTGGGGGAATTCAAGTTGGAGTTTTCAAACAAATGGACTTAAAAAAAAGAGTCTAAAATCACTATGAAATGACCAGATCTAGATTGCATATTAATCCCCTTTAACTGTGACAAAAAAAAATGTAATGCATTTTCACAGCAATGGCCCGCATTATTTTTTAACACGTTCATCTAAAAAAAGCAGCATATTTTTACCAGACCTTGTTTTAAGTCCTCTTAACCCATGATTATTGAGTCCCTATAGACAAATGCCTCTCTGCCAAGCTTCGTGTGAGGGAGTGAAAGACTGTTAGAGAGACTAGAGTTTCCAGCGAGAAGCAGAGTGATAGTACATCGACAGCACAGCTTTGGGCATTAAGCTCAAGTCTCTTTCCTGATTCTCAGAGGAGCAGGCTCTAAACAATGACACCTGACAGCTAAAAAGGAAAAGGGAGGTCATGTTATCATTGCAAAATTCTAAAACTTATATGCAATGGCATAACGTGTCCTTCACCCTTGCCCTTCATCATCATCACAAATTATGCTTCTAAAAGGTAAAACAAAACAAAAAAATGTAGGCTATAGGTTTTAATTCAGTTAATATTAAGTATGCCCTGAGTTAATACCTTGGAGAACCACCTTTTGCTGCAATTACAACTCAAAGTCTTTAGAGGCACAGCATGCCTGTACCAGCTTTGTACGTCTAGAGAATGAAGCATCATTGATTTCTGTGGCAAAACGGCTCAAGCTCAGTCAGACTGGAGAGCTTTTGTGAACAGCAATTTCAAATCTTGCCACATATTTTCAATTAGATTTAAGTCTTTGTGAGTTTGACTTGGACATAACACATGAATATATTTTGATCTAAACCATTACCTCCATCATAGCTTTCTTTAACTGTATGTTTAGAGTCGTTGTTCAGCTGCGAGGTGAGTCTGCCGGGTCTCAGCTCTTTGGGTTCTGCAAGGTTTTCTTCCATTTTTCTTTATCACTCATGACATGTAGGGTTTGAGAGGGAAAAAATCTCCAACAAGAACGTGGAGTGAGCATTGTGAGGATTTGATAACAGAAACTTCCAGAAACCCAGGGAGAACACGGCCTGAAGCACATGCACAGCGACGGGGAGTAGCAGACAAAACGGGCATGTTAACGGGAGGATCCAGCGGAGAACAGTGGGAACCGGTGAGTATCTATACTGAGGGAAAAGTGGAGCATGGCAGGGAATGCAGGTGAATTAATCAGGAGATAATGACGACCAGCTGAGGCGGAGTGACATCAGGGAGCTGAGAACCTAACATCTAACAGGAATAATTATAAATGAACACAGAACAGAGGAATGAAGTAGAAAACAAGTAAAGCTACATTTACGTAATAGTAAAGGAAACTGAATATGGAAAAAGCTAAACATAAATGAACAAGGACATTGTTATAGCCTTGGGTGTTTGTGTTTTAATCTTATTTCTAAATATTTCATCTTTTTTTAGTTATTTATTTACTTGATTGGATTTATTAGTTCTGTCTGTATAATTGTCTGTTCAGTTTTCCTGTGCTTTCTTCCTTTCTGCTCTACCTATTTCTCTCTCTCTCTCTCTCTCTCTCTCTCTCTCTCTCTCTCTCTCTCTCTCTCTCTCTCTCTCTCTCCCCCTCTCTCTGTACTTAAGCAGCTTAGTTTCATGTTCTTGTCACTGCTTCCTCCTGTATGCTACACCCTGTTTGTCATGTCTGCTCCATGCTTGTAAATTCACAAATTCACTTTGCCATTAAACACCCGTATGTTCGACTGCGTCTGGGCTTGGGTCCATCTTCTATTGAACCACCACAGAAATGGAGAAAACACAAAGCGTAAATGAGAATCAAACCCTAACGCCCAAGGATGACAACACTATCCACTTATTATGAACTCTGGAGAGCTTCCCTTTCCCTCCTGAAGAAGCAAAAGTAATGGTTCTCCTTGCCCAGTCTGTTAATTGAGTTAGACAGCCTTGTCTCGGTAGATTTTGCAGATGTGTCACACTCTTTCCATTTTCACATAAAAGAATGACAAGCGAGTGACAAACTTCTCAGAGCTTTGGGTACTTTTCTATCCGCTCACCCTGCTTTAAACCTCCCAAGAACTCCATCCCTGACCTGTCTGGTGTGCTCCTGGGTCTTCACGAAGCTGTTCACTAATGTTCTCTAACAATCCACCGAGGAGTTCACAGAACAGCAGGAGTTTTCTTTTTTCTTTTGTTAATTTGCACACAAGTGGACTCTAGTTATTAATTAATAGAGTTCAGAAGGCAATGGTTTTCAACTGAATTTTGTTTAGGGTTATCCAAGTCTTGGTGGCTAAGTACAAACTTTTTATGTTTTTGTCAAAATTGTTGTGGCCCCTCTATATTTTTTTTAATACTTTTCCTCCATACATCTGATAAAATCCTTGTAGTTGCAATAGGTGTGTGCAGATTAGTGTGTGTTTGTGTGTCTCTCCTCGCATCTTCCTTGCTGGGTGTGACTGGCAGGTGCAGTGGTGGCTTGTTAATAGGGGTGCTAGATGTGCCGGCCCCATCAAAATTGCAGGAAAAAAGTAAAGACAATAAAAGTAAATTATGAAGCAAAAGGTAATCACATCTGTTCGCTTATTAAAAAGGGTCTGACTTTCAGCATCCCCTATCCATTCTGGATTTATCTGGGGTTATTGTTTGTGGAGGCCTAAATACATTTAACTGGCAAGGGACACCAGACAAATGAGTGTGTACGTATGTCCTTAAAGGTAATCTATTATGCTTCCTTTAAACATCAAAAACATTTAGGTTAGGTTCTATGGGCTAATGGGCTATACCAAACAGGTTAGTCACATTATTCACACAAAATCATTCTCAGATAATGAAATTTCACCTAACCAGTTTTGCCTACTTTGAACTGTTTTGCTTATGTGCTGTTTTTATTTTATGCAAATAAGCTGTAGCTGGTCACCCCCCCCCCCCCAACTTACACTCGACCTTTATACACGTAAAAATGGCTGTCAGCAGATCCACAATGGTACAGCCATACATCTATGACCCTGAGTCCGACCCAGAAGCAAAGTCTCCTACACAACCGGCAAGGATCAGCCCAGTCAAAACAAAATTAAGTAACTCACACCCACCATAATATCGCAGGACAATTCCACATAAGTGATGAAAAGCTCGCGCTCTGCTCTTTTATTTCTAGTTTTTTAAAGGCGGCCGATCCTCGGCCCTTTTTCAACCACAGCACAACCAGCTACCCAAATAGCTGTTGTTATGCACAACGCAACCCTCTGGATGGCGCTGTCTATCCGGCCACCATAATAATACAGGCAACCTTTTTTAATCATTCATCAAACAATAAAATCTGGGAAATGCCCGGTGACAGGTCTTGCCGTGGACAGGTTGTCTAAAACCAGGAATTTCCTCGAAAAATCAGGGACATGTGCTGAGGTAAACCTAGGCTATCAGTAGACGTTAGTGTTAGCTTGAGCTATAAATGGCTCATTTTGTTTAAAAGCTGAACAGCACTGCAAAACAAACAAGACACAGTACACACAAATACTTACATCCGTCATCTGCAGATCTCCAACGAACAGTAGGGACAGAATTTTGTACTTTAAGTATTTTGGCAAATGCAGCCATGTACCATTTTCAGAAGAGTTCTCCGTTAAGTGATTTGCAAAAACCACAGTTTTCTTAGGCAATGTAGCTGGGACGTCAAAAATGCTGTCAAAAATAAAACGAGGTCACGCAGCTCTGTTTCGCATGACTGGGAGATTGCGCACGGACAATTGTTTATTGCAGCCAACGACAAAACCTTCTTCCTTACCAGCAGCCATTGTGCAGCGCGAACACCGGTAGAATCAGTTGACGTGCTCCTCTGGTAAAAATGAAGTGGTAGGAGGTACGCTCGGGTTGCTACGCTCGGGGCTGGGCTCAGCTTGCTAGTTGAGGAGTCGTTTCCGATTGTGATGCAATAATCAGGAGGTTTTTGAAATGGCGCGCCTAACAGGAACCAACTAAACATTTAAACATAGCCAGAAAACAGCTGAATGGGTTTTTACTAATGCTTGGAGTGTTTGTAGAAGCTGTAGCAACCCAACTGGAAAGTAAAAATGTGCAACAAGTGAATCTTGTATAATAGGTCAGCTTCAAACTTTGGGCTTCCTTGTGACTTCATGCTGATCTCTAATTGATTGCTTAAAGATTCTCCTAGCGGATGCACCTCTCCGCACCCGTGGCTCATCCTTCATCCAATTCCTGAAACCTGCCACTCAAAGTCACACCCCCGGCAGATTGGACGTACAGGCGTGAATGTCACTAAAACATACTGATGCAAATGGAAGAGTCAGAACACAACGAGGAAAACAAAGGAGAAAATGTTAGCAGCAAAAGAAAATTCTGTCATTTCTTTAAAAAAAAAAAAAACGTAATTTCACAAAGCCTTTCCTGAAGGAATAAAATACGAATAAAGGAATTTGGGCCGAACCGACAAGACGTAAAAATCCAGCAGCGGGCAAGCTTCTCTGCTTGACTTTGTTTTTCTCCGCCTGACTCCATTTAGCTGTTGTCCTCCCTTTACAAGGAACAATTTTCATGCCCCTTCTGAAGTTTCCCTATTCCATCGCTCTCCTTCCTTGCTCATTGGATCATGGGAGAAATCCTCTCGAGATCACCTCTGTTAATCTCCTCACTGCTCATCGGACTATTCTCCTGACGTCAGCGACTTACCACACACTCACCTGCCTTTCCCCCCTCCAAAGCTACCTGTTTCACCGCTCGCCATTTCCTGGAAGGGAAGAAACAGAGACAGCATTACCGAGCCATCATCCATCGCCACTTGTCTTTCTCAGACTGTGTGGATCTGCTAACCTCGTCCTGCATTTTCTCATTCACTGCCAACAATATTAACTCATCTCCATCGACTAATTCATCACCCCTCGTCCACAATCCAGAAACAAAACACACCTCTCCTCCTAAGCGGCCAACCAGAACCTAGAAGGTCCGCTAAAGTCATTACACTGGCTCCCTGTATCTCAGAGAATAGACTTTAAAATACTTCTGTTAGTCTATAAATCCCTAAATGGCTTAGCTCCTAAATACATCACAGACTTGTTATCAGCGTATAAACCATCCAGACCACTAAGGTCTTCTGGCTCCAGCCTCCTCTGCATACCTAGAACACAAACCAAACAAGGAGAAGCAGCATTTAGTTCCTATGCTCCACTTATCTGGAACAAACTTCCAGAAAACTGTAAAAGTGCAGAAAGCCTGAGTTCCTTTAAATCGAGATTAAAAACACATTTGTTTCAAATTGCCTTTGAATGTTCAAGTTAAACTGTTTTACTGTTTTACAATGTTCTTTTTTGTTTCTACATTCTATCCCTACTTGTTTTTATTCCTATATTTTAATCATGTAAAACACTTTGCATTGTCTCTGTACTGAATTTTGCTCTATAAATAAATTTGCCTTGCCTTGCCTTGCCTTACCCTGTATATCATTTTCCAGAAATCTGTTAAACCTTCATGCTGTTGCTTGCACTGGAGTCAAATGTAAAACAAACATGACTGCGGTTGTAATCTTACAAAATGCAACACGGCAAAACAGTTTGAATACTTTTGCAAGGTGCTTTAGATAAAGCCCATTTGAACTCCATCACTCTATGATATCTCAGAGATATCCATCTTTAGCCGGGAAAATAGCTCTCTGTGGGAGGCTCATGGTTCTCATCAAACCTCACGGTAAGCAGATTATGATAAAATATCTTGTGCTAAACACCAAGTCAAGTGTCTGCCCACTCTGGCTCTTGAGTAAGTTTAGTAAACACCCTGCTGGCTGGCAGTTCGGAATGACACCATCTGCAGCGAGGACTCAAAGCGCACCCACACTTGGAACTCAGCAAGACTCTGGACTTACAAGAGATGCTATGGTAACCAGGAAAAAATTGATTGTACAGTAAGTTTTTAGAGACCTGTTTAGCTGGAATGGATTATAGTGGGTAGATTAAAACCCATGATCAGGAAACCAGATGTTGCTTTGCACCTAACATTATTCACTTCACTGGCCTTCCTAAATTGAAAACTTATTCCACACCTTGTGGATAGCTCAACAAGACAAGCCTCTGAGTGTGGTGAGAAAAACGGAGCCAATGACAACCAAGTATATGGAAAGGTACAAGCCGATGAGTCAACGTAGCACACGGCCAGACCACAGTGCAGAGACAAACACCATCTGGAGGCCGGACTGTCAGTGTCATCCTGCCGCTCCTCTAAAAAGCTGAAATCTTAGGCAGATTGTTGTAATCAACACAAAGCCACTGGAATCCGAGGCCCCGCTGAGAGAGAGGAAGCAATTAGTGACGACTCTTAGCACCCCAAACACCGCGACAAACAGAAGCGCCGCGATCAAACAAGCGTGTTCTGATTGTCGTCTAACACTTAATGATGACGTGCTGTTAGACCTGAGCAGTGGGGTCAACAGCTGTGGGGAGTTGGGGTGGGTTCACGTGGCTAAGCAGAGTAAACATCTGCCCTATGTGTTAATTTATAGGGACAAGGACCGGATCCCTTGTTCTTGACTTTGTGGTGGGGAAAGTCCTCGCATTTCTTCCTCTCGGCGGAGCAGTCCCTTCAAACCTACTTGTTGCCATGGTGATTAAATGTCAATCAAGACATTGCAGAGCTGTCTCGACTGGATTTCACGCCCACATGTGCTGGCGCCAGGCCTTTGCCCTTGCTTTTTTCAAACAGGGAGTACAGACCAGCATAAACATATGTAGGTGGATTTCACCAGTTATGCTATAAAAAGCATTATGAAAATTATGCACTGTACATCAGCCACTTTTTGTTTTGAATTTCACACTCAGACACACAATTGCGTCATTATTATCCCTATCTCTGCTTTATCTTTCATGGTTTAATTCCACAACGCTCGGTTTAAAGCCTCTGTACGCGTGTGTTTATATTTACGGTGCGTTTATTCAATATTTTCCATTCACCACGGCAAAGTCTTCCTCTCGCTTTGTTTCTTTGCCTATGACAGTGTTACCGAGTCTCAGTGGAGCAAATGTGACCTCAAAAATCGACTGCTAATACAACTGTCATCGCCTGCTGCCCGCCAAAGCCCACCAGGGTAGGTCTGGGGAGAGCAATAGCAGCAACGGCAGCAGCGGCAGCGGCAGCAGAGGAAGGAGCAGGGGAGGGAGGAAAAACAGAGGAAGAGCGTGGGAGCCGAACTCAGAGACGTGACAACAACATGGGATAGGAGTCTTGTAGCAGAGAGAGCAGAACAAACAGGAGAGTGGAAGAGCGAACAGAAGAGTGGCAGACAGGCGTAGTGCGAGATAACTTCTGTCTGGGAACGAGGGGAGGGGGGGGGGAGCAGCAGACAGCTCATGACGAAGCTGAGTCACCGAGGTCAGTCTGTGACAAGGCTGCACGTTGTAGTATTTTGGTCAGCAGGTCAGACACTTTGATGCCTGAGCAGATGATGTTTTTACCTCAGTGGACGCAAACCTGGTGCACGTGCTTCTGTCCGCCACAGATGTTGCACAGAAAAGAGATTACGCATCAAAAACAAACACATACACATAAGAGGAAAACAAACAGGAAAAAAAAAAGCAGCAACAACTTTGCTGCATAAATGTGCACACCCTTAAACTAATAACTAACTATAATATTTGATAATTGGATTGATAATGAATAAAAATCAGCTAAACTAATAGTTTTATTCTTTTCTACATCTTCTCATTAACATTGTTTAGATAAACCCATAGTTGTGGTTTGTCTGTCTGTCTGTCTATCTATCTATCTATCTGTCTGTCTGTCTGTCTGTCTGTCTGTCTGTCTGTCTGTCTGTCTGTCTGTCTGTCTGTCTGTCTGCCTGCATTGCTTTTAATTTCACCATGTTCTCCTGCACACATCCGTGTATGACTTTATTTTCATACCATTACCCCAAAAAGAAGTGTTTATCATAAGCAAATAGCATAAAAACTAGTAACCCAGAGATACTTGCAATGTCGCATCATATCTATTTTATACTAATAATAACACTGAAATATGTAGCCTATCTATCTATCTATCTATCTATCTATCTATCTATCTATCTATCTATCTATCTATCTATCTATCTATCTATCTATCTATCTATCTATCTATCTATCTATCTATCTATCTATCTATCTATCTATCTATCTATCTATCTATCTATCTATCTATCTATCTATCTATCTATCTATCTATCTATCTATCTATCTATCTATCTAGCAGGTCTGATCAAACAAAACTTGCGTTTGAGCATTGCAGTGAGTTCGAGTAAACACATTAGAAAAGCACAAAACTCATCAGAGAATGACAAAAGTTTTATAATCTTGTAGTCAGAGTTCGAAGAGCTTTTGCAAGTTCATGTGGGCAAATATTACCAGATATTATATACTCCAGGTGGTATATACTCCAAAGAAACTGACTGCTAAAAGTGAATCAAAAGGTGCATCAGCAGAGTATTACTTTACGGAACAAAGAATCCAGAAAAAAAAAACGCAGCACAGAAATTCATCCCCAAGCAAATGATTCCTTAGTAATAGTTTGTCATTGGTAAACAAGATTCACTAATGCGATTCCCATCACAGATTTTTTTTTAAATGTTTTAAGTACTGAGGTCTAGAGACTAGCTGGTCCACTCCACCGCCCTGGTGATGTTTTGGATCATCCATGGACTTTCTTTACTGATCTTCCTGAAGGCAGAGGGTTCTTATCAAACATTTTATGCTACACAGATCAGATCATTAGCCCCTCAATGTAAAGAAGTTGTCGTGTACCATTAGCAATTCCCCTGTGTTATGCCAGCGACGGTCTTGTCCCAAGTGACAATCAACACAAGGGCTGTTCACATTTCGCTTCTCTACACCAAGTACTGACTTCTTACCATCACAACCACGAACATCAAGGTCTGATCGGTACAGACCATTCCTTCATATGCGTCAACACTTTATAAGAACCTCATTTTATGACAATTTCTCACTGATAGTCTGCTTGCATCTTTATTTCTGATGGTGATCTCAGATATACAGTGAGGAAGGTGGGTGTTTCTGCTTTCTTTAGCTTTTTTTTTTTTGTTTTTGTTTTTTAGCATGGCCAAAGGTATTTCAAATGAAAGCAGAGAGCTGCCACAGTACAGCATCAACTGACTGACTTGCTGGTGATGTGCTCTGTTTTAAAACTAGGTCACAGTTTCAAAAAGCTTTATAGTATAAATGTTTATAGTTGAGCAGGAAAATGGGGAAAAACAAACGTCACATGTTTCACATAGGGGAGCACCAAAATTGATACCCTTTTAAACATGATTAATGACTCACCCTGTTTAGTTAAATAATTCGGCTCAAATCACCATATAACCATGTAAGTAAAACTGATGATCATCTCAAAAGTCAACAAGTTAATTCTACAATAAAGTGCAGGATTTAAAAAAAACCTTCAACAGAACTTTATCCTCTCTTCCTCTCCTCGTTCTTTTCATCACATGTACGTTTTTTTCCCCCCAGCATTGTCTCAAGCGTTGACACAATGCGTCTTAATGACTCCTCTGACGTTGTGAGACACCATAAGCAAATTAATATTTTAGCTCAATTAATTTTGCACAGTCTCTGGCAAGGACAGGTGTAAATGAAACCTGACACATTGAGTCAACATCAACAGTCCAAATACAGGCGGGAAAGCACCACACAAGCCTACACAGACACTCACACAGTCGTCTGAGGTGCAAAGCAATGACTATGCAGCATTTACGGCACTTGGATTGGTGCAATAATGTAGCAGGTAGAGAAGGCAACTGTGGTGAGGTTACTGAGTGACTGTTCAGAATGTTGGGTTTAAAACTATTTATCAACCCATTTATATAACCATCCATATACCTATCTGGAGCTCCATCTGTAACAATTGAAAATAACATGCCTCTGTGCCTCTAGGGCATCAAACCATGTCATTTACTCATATTAAGTTGTCAGTGATCTTTGGAAAGTGGAGAAGCGGGCACCCTGACAACTTTTGACAGACATCAGATCTTAAGGGGGAAATTGAGCCCTCGGGGTAGGAACTCTATATCAAAACTAAATTGTCATCCAAATATAAGTTTGAGCAATCATATAAGTGTATTTCCGGATCCAATCCCAAGCATCAGATAGGGATCCCAGTCAAGGTAGGTTTAAATGATCACCAGCAGACTTCTTGCTTAAGCTCAACTCCTGACATCCGTCGTTTATGTGCTGCCTGTGATTTTATTTTAGCTGCACCCATAGTGTTAGCCTTCCAGGTGTGCGGGTTCACAAAACATGGTCTTTAAAAAAAAAAATCATCTCCTATGTTCTTGTGCGTGCTTTGCACAAACATATCACTGGCCATGCACAATATTTTCTTTATATAAATAATCTGGATTTTCTCTGAAAATCTGAGTTTTTCTCTCTTACATTCACAGTAGAAAAGTATCGATTGCTTCAAGTTCCTGTCTATGTTGCTTGACCTGCCCTGCACAAAACTAAAACAACAGTTTTAAAATTTACCAGGCTCACTTTATGAAGTGGGTAAACTACTTTTCTGCAAGTTTTTTTTTCCAGACACAATTAACTGGAAACACATCTGTATATATTACAAGCCCAATATTTAAAAAGTCATATACAAAATAAAGAGTAAACATGATGTTAGCCTAGCTCTTAAGAAAACTTTTCAGCCTGTGATCCCCCAAAATAACAGTGCAAGAGACTAGGGACCCCATTTTGAAGAGTGATATTTTTGTAATAACTCTTACAGAAAATGCAACGTTTAATGCAACGTTCCCCCTGCATTAAAATGAGGAATGTGGAGCATCTTGTAAAATTATACTTTGATATCGGTTTTTAAAAATAAGGATATACTAAATCTTTTCAACACATCAGCATTAAATTATCTCTAGTTCCCCAAGAGGGGACCCCTTTGGGGTTCTGACACCCACTTTGGGAACCCCTGCTGTAGAAACTTCTTCAGGAAAAAAGCCTGCTGCCGACAAGACTCAGACTGGTATCACAGACAAAAAGAAAAAAATAAATCTTGGTTCCAAGTGTTTGTTGGCTAGGAGTTCATGAATTTACACTTTACACGTCAGGTTTCCAACCTTTAGGATGGAGTCTGACTACAACAGATGCTTACGCCTAACAAATTATGATGTCCAAAACACTAAAAGCATCATAATGACAGATGACTAGAAAAAAAGTGATAAAAATGGGGATTTAACTTAACTGATATTGATATCCCGAATTCAACAATAATGCTACGCCGGCAACAATCACTAATACTGTGGTATGTATATCTGGAAGTCATGTTATCTCATGTTTTGTTGTGCTGTATTTACATTATTTGTTCCCACTGGGAAGGTGAGGACGTTTGGCTATGTCACGACAAAACTTAGTTTAAGGTTTAAAATCCAAAGCAGAACAAAAAGCATAATTATATTTTCTGTGAAGGTTCAGATGTTGAAAACCTTTGGAGTCTGTTCTGGGTGGATAATATTTTGACATTCTCTTTTTCCAAGGGATCTTTCTCCCCAGTGCAGACAAATGGTATTTCAAGGGTTCTTCCCCCCCTGCCTTGCACTCAGAATAACGTTAAGCTTATTAGGAATGAGTTTATGATTAAACATCCTTCTAATCTCTCTGCCTTTTGCATAAAACTCCACGGCGCTTTAATCCATGCCGGAAAAAGTATCGGCAAAGTGTACAAGGACTGCAGGAATAATGCTGTTTTTCTCTATGAAACAGACAACAGTAAGTGTTGAGAAATGTGTTTGCCTCACACCACTCGGCGATGTTAAAAATGTGTAAATTAGCCATACGGATAATCAGTCTTGTGAATTTTCTGAACATATAGTAAGAGGATGTGCTTCCAATCAGATTAAATTACAACGGGGTCGAACACCAGGCACAATAATGGACATGAAATCTGATTAAATGTTGACTACAAGGGAGTTTACAGTTATAAGTACACAGCTAAATAAAAAGCATACTGAGCTGAACTCTAAAGCTAAGTGAGAGAAAGATCAATAAAGACTTGACACGGACTCAGCTCCACAGCCCAGCACAGAAGCTTTTTTATTAGCTCCTCTAAATGGAAAAATGAGCAGACAGCATATGCAAAGCTGAAACAGGACGGCAGCCTGCAGTGGTAAGGACACAATATGCATACCGTGGATCTAGGGCTAAAATGTACACCAATTGAACTTACACAGACTACAAATATGGCCTGACTCAGATCAATAAAGATCACACTGGCAAACAGTCAGTTAAAAGTAATTTTCCCTCTGTTGTGAAAACCGTCTTGTTTGTTACTTTGATTGTCTTGATATATTTTTAGTCTCTCAGCTACAAACACCGCTGCCTGCTCTCTAGTGCTGCATATTTGTGTTTCCAGTCCAGGACAACAGAAGAAAACAGGCAGGCCATAAAATCACTTTCTAATCTAAACAGACTTTACCCAAGAAAAAAGGGCACATAATTGTGTAAAATGAGGCATTATGCACATTTATTGCTACTGCTGATAAGCAGTGTTAAAAAAAACAAAACTTTAAAATGTATCTTTTATTATATTGTTACAATACTGCACCAAAAAATTATGGAAAAAAAAAACATCTTTAACTTGCATACTTCTCTGCCGTTTGATTGAAAAAACTCCAAGTAAAGCAACAAGAGATTTTAATAAAATCACACATCTATCGGCATCCTAAACAGTTCCTAAAAAGAAATGAAAATGAAGCCTTTTTTTATTTCAAACCTGTGTGAGTGTTTTTTGTTATCTCTTCCAGTTATCTTGTTTTATACATTTGATGAAATACAGAAATCCATTTGTCTCAGTTACTCTTCTAAATGGGAAAGACAGGAAAACACACCTTACAAGTACGACAAATCAGTGCTGGGCGATATGGACTAAACTAGCTATGGACACAGCCATAGATATATAAGAGAAATGGCTGAAAAATAACCTACTGCAATACATAAAAGCATAATTCTAACTTAACAAAGACCATCTTGATATAAATGATAAAGTCTCATCTTATATCTCGTTTTAAAAATCTTGATATTTTTAAATTTTTGATATACTGCCCAGCCCTACAACAAATGTCTGTTGACACAAGTCAGAACAGAAGAAAAGCCTTAACCTTTCTCATATTAAACACACTGAACTTTTTATAACAACTGGAATTGTGAGAAAAAAAGGTTGGATGAGTAGTCAAGTTTATTTTTTCACATCAATGAATGGGAGGACAATCAAAGTAAAATCTTATTCTTCAAAACTCATTGGAAATGTCTCCATGTAAGATTATTCTACTGCACTTAAAAATTAATTTATTTAAATGTTTTTTACACATCTTTACCAGCCAATAAATGTGGACGGTGCTGTATATAGCATCGAAGGGGTATTTTTGGTGTTCCCTTCTAAATATTTATTCTGTATGAAAGTCCAAGATTCACACTTGCAGTTTTTAAGCCGTTATGTCCTTTGAAGAAGCTGCGGACTAATCCAATTAGACATGGGGGTAGAAAATACTTCACTGACTATTTTATACTAAAACCACTGCAGAAGTGGAACAATGCCTTTCCATCGCACACTGCTCACATCATGTCTATTTTAATTTCTAATCTAATTCCGTATATATTTACGTAAATGAGATGTCTTGAACTTAAAATGCCATTCACACAGATTGGGACCCTGGGTAAAGATTCATAAAAACCCTCAGATTCTTTGGATTCTTTGTTGCAGCCCCATAATCTCACACAAAGACACACACACACACACACACAAAAAATCCAACCTGTAATTTGAGAGCAATTCATTCAATGGGCGGAAATCAATATATTAAGAAATTGTTGTGCTTAACAAAATGCCCCAATTACCAAAACTTTTAGCAGCCCAGACAGCTCCCACATGGAGTTGTATTTATGTCCCCTGAACCTTTTCACATTATGAAACGTTACAACAAAAAACCTCAATGTATTTTATGAGGATCGTGATAGACCAACATATATATATATATATATATATATATATATATATATATATATATATATATATTTTTGTAAAATGGGAGAAATAAGATATTTGGTTTTAGATTTTTTCTGAAAGTTATTATGGTAATTTCTAGTCAGGCCCTTTTACCCCTTAAACAAAATTCAGTGCAACCAATTTCCTTTCAGGAGCCAGTTGGTTTTATTTGTTAGAATCCCAATAAAATAGGAAGTTTACGGTTAAAAAGTGACCAAATGCGAAAAAAGAGTACCCTGCACAGGGAAGGCATGCAAACTCCATGGAGAAGGGCCCCAGGCTGGTATTTGAACCCAGGACCTTCTTGCTGCAAAGCAACAGTGCTACAAAATGCTCCACTATGCATCCCTCAGCTGTAACTGAAGCCTTTTTCAATGTACATTTGACTGTAACTTTTAACTAGTAATCCACAACCTTTTGTTTCCCTGGGGTTTAAATGTGATGTGACACAGAGGTTTCTTTTTTTCTAGAGCACGAGTATGAATGACTCATTAAGGCCATTTGTCATTGTTTGACGACCAACGACCTACTCAACGTTTTCTGTTTTCTAAATACCAGAGTAATAAGAGAGAGAATTACCTTAAAAAATGTTAAGGTGCTGCCCTAAAATATATCCACATTTGAGCTAAGCCTGCCCTTAACTTAAATATTCATCTAGGCTTTGTCACGATCTCCAGGTTTTGCTCATTCATACTATAGGTTCCTGGGGATTGTGCATCTTTCTGTTTCTCACCTTTTAGTCAGAATCAGAAATACTTTAATAATCCCAGATGGAAATTACATTGTTTATTATTCTGATTTGGTTCTTTCCAGCCCTCATAAAGTATGTTACTCTTTATTATATAGGTAATTAAGCTAGTTACAGTGAGATCCTTATTTCCCCTGCCTGCCTGCCTTTAATTCAGTTACTCAGTTTATTTTGTCAAAGTGTGTTCATTCATTATGGTTTTGTGTTGTGGTTAGGTTCTGATTTCCCCCTGTCCCGGTCATTTCATTGCTCTCTCTTACCCTTAGCCTAATTACCCTCATATCTTATCTGTGGTAATTGCTTCACCTGCCTCCCCCTCTGTCTCCTCTCCTATTTATGCTGCCAGTTCCTCTCACTCATTGTCAGGTCCTCTGTTATGCTGCCCCCTATTCTGGTCAGCTTCTTGTGCATTCTGGGTCTTTGTCGTTGCTTACCCTACCTATAAGTTTGTTATTTGGTTTATTAAATGATCATTTGTGTCCTCATGCAGCTCCCTAGTTCTTGTCTGTGCTTTGGTCCTACTTCAACCATACATGACAGAAGGACCTGACCAAGAATTGGGCCAAGCAGACAGCAGAGGAGCCAGAACTTGGCAGTGGATTCAGCAGCAGTTGGATGGGGCTGAAAAGATGTATGAAGACACTGAGGTCCTACCTTCTTCACTGCTGCTAGAGGAAATCTTCTGGGGTTCCAAGCAGGCTACCACCCCACCAATGGTGCCAGACTTGGTGATCTCCTCTTCTGCGCACCACAGATGGTGCAAGACATCCACCACCTCAACCCTCGCTTCCATGAACCTGACCAAAGCCACAATAACCCAGTCTCTTGGACCCAGTTGGCTAGCTGCTGCTTCATGTCCATGCCACAGTTCCCGTTGTCGAAGGAACACTTCCACATCTGTGGCAGCAGAACTTCCCGAACCTATAGTCGCAGTGGTGTGTCCCACGTCTGCACCCACAGCAGGGTGCCCTGGGCCTACGGTTGCAGTGGAGTCCTCCACTGTCACTTCCTACACAACCAGTGGTAGCCAGAACTCATTCGATGGCATCACCTTTCTCATCTCTATTGCTGGCTCTATGTACATCTTCCTCCATTTCAGCTATATTGCTGGCTTTGTCATCATCCTCTTCAGTTCTGGTTCAGTCATCATCATCCTCACTATTTACACAACATGAACAGTCATCTTCCTCACTCCAGCATCATACCCAGGTTCTTGTGCTTGTCAGTAAGGATCTCCAAATGGAAGCTCTGAGTTTATTGAGGAGAGGGTTCAAGTGGATCCACCTCCCAATCCTAAGTTCTCTGATTAGGGTGTACAGGTAGACGTTCCTTACCTTCCTGAGTCAGCTGATGAGGGTATCCAGACTCTACACATTCATGTTCCTAAGTTTGCCAATGAGGAGGTCCAGACTCATCCATCTTTCAACCAGGTTCCTGAGTTCATGGGTTCCTGATTGGCTTCTTGTGGGAGCTCCTGAGTGATTCCATCTCTTCAGAGCGCCATCGTGGGTTCAAGTCTCCAGAGCGCCACTAGGTCCCAGCCTCTTAGAGCTCCACCGAGGGCTCCAGTGACCTGGTTTCTGTCTCTCTGAGATCCTTTGAGGGTTCCTGAGTTCCAAACTGGTCCAACTCCTCTCACTCTTTGTCAGGTCCTCAGTTATGCTACCCCTTGTTCTGGTCAGCTTCTTGGGCAGTCCTGGTCTTGGTTTTTGCTTAACCTGGCTTTAAGTTTGTGAATCGGTCTGTTAAATCATTCATCTCATCATGCGGCTCCCAAACTCTTGTCTGTGTTTCAGTTGTACAACAACAAACAACATGACAGGTTTTGAAAAAAATGTATTCTGCCACACCGCTTCCCTGTGTGGCATCAAGGAAAACTCCAGACTTCTACAAGTCTGCTTTATCCTTGAATACAATTTTCAGATGGCTGAAGGTACAACGTCATCTGTTCAATGATATGCAAGCATAAACACCATGAGGATGAGCAGCCATCACCCTGGTAATGTGTAAAATATGTGTGGCAATACATTTTTTCATTTTTTTTCTCCAATTTTGTCCAAAAACAAAAGGCCCGGGTAAAATAGTCGCTAAGTTGTTAAGGGAGTGTCATTTTCCACTTTGAACTGAGGCTTGTGGGCTGAAAGACTGTTTAGCAAAGATGAAACCATTACTCAAAAAGCAACATACAGTTTCCAAATGCACACAGGGGCATCTGTTATGTCAGGAAGAATGGGCTGCAATTCCAGCAAAGTACTGTGAGAGTCTTGTGGAAAGATAGGCAAAATGTTTGACCAAGTCCTGCAATTTAATGGCAAAGCTACCAAAGAAATGCATAGGCACTTTACAGAAAGGAGCTAAAAAACCTGTTTTAAAAAAATCTCTTATTATTCTAGCATTTAACAAATGAAAATAACTTTGGCAATCCTAACTGATCCAATACAGGAAAGGTTTACTCTGATTTCATGAATAGGTGAATTTCTCTCCTGAAACCGGTTTCAGTCTGTAAATGAAAAAAAGTTGTGAATGAATTAAAACTATATATTTATTTTTTTAAAGGAAATGGAGTTTTATTAACATCTTCAAAGTATGCAGCAGCCTCAAAAGAATTTGCTCTGACATGATTGCTTTAAAAATACTTTCTTCAGATTACAGTGTAATTCCTTAATTCTGATATATTTTATTGCACTTATACTCAGAAAACACAGCTCTCTGTTTACCTTTTAATGCTCAAACTAAACAGGATCGTTAAACAGCCTTAGTGCACCCAAGAAAGGGATGAACAGAATGTCAGAATTTTCCTGGAAATTTATTTTAAGATTACTTGAAGAATATTTACCCAAGACTTGTATCAACTACATCTAAACAGCCTGCATGCTCAAAATATCTTATGGCTTTAAATGTGGTGCAGATTTCAGTGCAGTGAAAGCATCTAACACATCTTCGAAAAACGCATCTCACCATAAACTCTGTAAATCACGTTTTTTGATCATTTATTTGTGGAGTTTTACAAGGAAAAATGTAAAATGTGTATATGATCAGTCCTTTAAACGGCATAATTTTTAAAAGATTTTTTGACATCAGCATATTGTCAAGACATGCAAAAGAATTTATTTGGAAAGTACATTTAACAAGGATCAGGAACAACAATAATCAAATCAATTATCCTAAAACCTCTATTCGATGAGGAGGGATATTCTCAGCCATCTATCAGGTGTTTCACACCAAACCGTACAACATGAGTCACGTGCATCTCAACACTCATCGTAGCATAAGGCAAGAGAACATTCACACCTCCTATGCATGCAGCTCACGTGTTCTCATACAGATTTTTACACATGCATGGTATGAGTAATCGGCAGGTGGCCTGAGATATTTTTATATAGGGGTTCTGAGGCATCAGTCAGTTCTTACGATGAAGCAAGTGTTCAGGCTAATGTTTCATTATGACAGCAAACAGACTCTTTGCGAAAAACGAGCTGTAAAACATAAAGGGTTGGCACATCCACGTGTGAACGGTATCTTGGACCATCTATTCAGGCACGAAGTAAAAGCGCTGTAAAACTTTAACCGATCCTCTGATTTTCCCCTTAAGGAACCAAATCAACACACCGTGGTCACATGAGCGGGAGCAAGCTGTCCAGCAACAATCCCAAGGAATAAAAAAGAAGGACACAGGAAGGACAATGATGGACTGCTGAGCAGGAGGCCTGAATGTGGGCTGTTCTAAATATGAACCCAACATTATGTGGGCCAGATCAGAACGTTCTTAATGGAGGCGTCATATACGGATGAGTTAAATGGATTTATCGCACCAGGAATTGTGCAGACTTATAGCTACAGAGGAATTGTTTCAAATCTGAGCTCGCTTTAAAGGAGCAGTTTGATGTTTAAATAATGAATCTATTTAATAGGAGTTATGAAGATGAGAAGAACAGCAAAAGAGCATGGATTAGCTATATCCACATCTTCCTAGTTTCTGAGCAAATGTAGCAGCTACCTTAGCAGGGTTACCACCGAGCAGATGATAGGGTATGCCTGGAAAAACCCTGCAAACGTTATGCTGAGAGTAAGAGCACTAACGGGGCTCTTCAATTATTTATGAGCAGAGATTGTCTGTTTATCAAACTGACGCCCAGAGCATCATCCATGATTAGACTCAGACAATGGTGGTCCTTGCTGAACGCTGCTGATGCAGCTTTTCAGGAGATGCCAAGAGATGAAGGAAGCACAGGCAGCTTCAAAGAGATCTAAGGGAGTGTGTGTGTGTGTGTGTGTGTGTGTGTGTGTGTGTGTGTGTGTGTGTGTGCATTTGCCACTGATTGAGAACATGTTTTTAGAATTGTATCACCAAAGCGAGGACTTTGACGTAAACTGAGGACCTTTTTATGGCCCTCACTTTTTTGAGGGGCTTGTGGATAGGTTTAAGACTAAGGTCTCAAGCGTGGCTTTTGTTTTTTATATTTTTAAATCAGAGTTTATGATGTTTCTTTGCAGCTTCATCCTGATGTGCTGATTATGAAAGGAAACATTGATTTCTACATATACATAGGCTAAGCTTTATTTTTATTTACTGGATGAAGAGGTTATTTAAACAATGACATTTTGAAATATTTTACAATCTTATTTTTAGACAGGTCAGGGATCATTAAGGGGCATAAGAGTGAGGAAAGACAGTCTTGCCCATGCACAGTTATTCAAAAAGGGACTTGGGGAAAATTGCAGACTCTACCTTTAAGAGCTATGTTTTAACATAGACATCATACAAGAATTTACCACATTAAATCAAGATTTTGATTTAATTTGATTGAAAATAATATGATTATCTTGCCCTAGTTGTATGCCTAGGCGATATGGCAAAAAACTTTGAAACCTGCCACTAAATTCGTCTATATCTTCCTCCTAATGCATTTTGTCTCATATGTAATATGTTTTGTTTCTCGTAGAAACCTAACTGCTGATTGAGGTGTTTTTCCCCACTGAGATGTGCAACACTATAAAACTTACAAATGCAGCATTACTAAAGAAACATTCAACGTTATAGACTTGTATCGGTTCACTCTATCGCGTTCACGCCTTTTACCAGCGCATACAAGCGTGCCAATGACAAGCTTTGAGCGTAAATGAATGGCATGCAGCAGGAGAGAAGAGCCGTGCAGCCAACAGGTTGAAACGTCAACTGAAGCGGAACAGCTTTCCTGCAGAAACGAGATGTTTTGTCAGAGTGTTAGCGAGCAGAAATAAGTGCAGAACGTGAGGTATCTGAAAGCTGGGCTCTGTAGGGAGTAGAAGATGTGTGGTAGAGCAGGATGAGGGAGACAGAGAGGCAGGAAGGAGGAGTTCAGTCGTAATGGGGCAGGAGCCAGATGCTCCACTTTCCTTGACAGAAATGGAGGTCAAGTGCAGCTTTAACGCGGAGGCAACATGGGGAGACACACACAGACATAAAGGGAAGGATGGAGGGCAGGGAGGTAGCATGATGACTTTAAGTAGCTGTAAGGGACACGGTTTTTGGAGCTCACAGTACAGGGAGGCATATTCTTCTAACTACAGCCAGTAATCAGAGAACAAAGAAGACACAGAGGAACACACAGTTTCCAAGATGGATGGAGGCTTTACGGGGAGCCAAAGAACATTAATAGGTGTAAGCGACAGGGAGGGATAAAAATAAAAACATATGCTAACTTTGCAGGGAAGACAGATGGTGATGCAGTGACTTGAGCTTATGAGCACCGCTAATGGATACAGGGAGAACATGATCATCTCAAATAGTGCATCTGGGAATGTAAGCCTCACCTTTTCTCTGGAAAGAAAGAAGAAGAAATATATACTACAAAAGCAATATTAGGCTGTGGGCACTCCAGATGAAAAATGGCCTTAGTGTGTGTGTATTTCAACTCATAATAGGGACCCTCGGGGCCTAGGTAATAATGATGTAAACTACAGTTAAGCAGAGATATACATCTCATACAACTAAAGTTGTTTTAGAGGGTCTGGAAGAATTCAAAATTTGTGTTTTTCAGAAACAGATTAAAACAACAGAGAGGTGTGGGGAAGATTGAGACTGATGCAGCCACTTCAGCAGCCAAACAACACAAGGCACACTAGACAAATGACTTTAATGTCAATTAAATCCTACATTATGGTTTGCAAAGTACTAACGGTGAGCAAGCTATAGTAATACCTAGAAGTAAAATAAGCTATTCATTGAGCTATTTAAAGGAACTGAATGTAAAAAGCCAATGCAACAGCAGATAGGCTCCTTATGAAGCTCTACCGAGCAAAGAGTTTCTCTATTTGCTGAGGCAATCTGCCCAAAGTTAAATGCGGTATTATAAAGCATTTAGGGGTAAGCCCACCCACATTTACGTAAATATATGTACGTACATACAGCTGGACCAACTACTACATCTTTGCATTCTCAAATACCAGAGCTGTAAGGTAACGCAGACTGTGTGAGAAAAATACCATCTACTGAGAGCTGATAGTGATTTTGGCACAGGAAAAGAGAAAGCGGGGAAAAAAACGCCACTTGCATTGCCAGCTTTACAAAAAATATGGTAAAGATATCAGAGAAGGTTAGGTCTGCGTGATATTTTTGCAAACAATGTTTCTGGTCAAAGTTTAACATGTGACTCGCATAAAAAGGTTAATAAACAGGATGCATTATTTCAGTTTTTAAATATCATCTGTCTGCTTTGCGCTACTTAGGAAACATTCTGCCCCCAGATTCTCTGGGATTTGGGTCAAACATGTTGAAATACTAAATGCTGTGACCAAGCTCATCATTTTTGACATAATTTCCTTTTATTAACACCATTTTTCAGGGTTTTCCACTGTCATTTACAGTGCTCCTCTCCTGTCATTTCCCTTACTTCTGCTTCTATCGATCTTTTTGGAGCCTCTTTTTACATATACTCCAAATTGTAAATTATGGATCTGGTCAGCTGGACTCTCAACGCAATTGATCAAATTTTTCTTTACTGAAACATCATTAGTTTAAGTTTGTAGTCCAACTGTTTTTAAAATTATTAACATTTGCTTTTAGTTTTCATTTTCCTGTGATTCCCTACATTTTATTCCAACTGTTTTTTTTACTTGCTTTTATTCTGTTTTTTACTTTCCCGTGTTTTAATCATTTAAAGAACTTTGCGTTGTCCTTGTACTGAAATGTGCTATACAAATAAATTTGCCTTGCCTTGCCTAGAACTTGAAAGTTATAAACTTTTGTGTACAAATAGCACACACTGTAATTTACACCTGAAGCCATTTCTGGCTCAAGATTTTGTGTGGGATCCAGTGCTCAGTATATAAAAAGCGTAGGAGTAGGACAACACGACACACAGAGAATTTTACATAAATGTTGCATGTTAAACTAAACAAAGTAAAATAAACATTGTTCGTTTCCTTTTCTTTCCATTATTAGGAGTTTCGAACCTTGTAGCCAACTAATACTTAAAAAAAAAAATATATATAATTGTTTTCATCCTGTTCAGAAGAAAGAATAGAAGATTGCTTTTTGCAAAAAGCATGCATGAAGAATGCATTGGGACCGTTTGGGAGTTTATTATCCACCATTTCTCTTTAAGAAAATATCAAAATGTGGAATTGGGCTAAGATGTGTGTAGCTGCTGAAAAATTGCTACATGAAACTGTATATAATAAAGAATATAATATACTGCATAGGAGCTCTGTCTTCACCCCTGAGGTATACTATGCAGAGATACCACTTTGATCTAGACATACATTCTTGTCAGAAAACCCATCTGGCCATGTGTTTATTATTCCTAGATGTGTCTTTGCACGCTTGGCTAATCAGGGTGGGGAGGCAGCAGCAGTGTGGCATCGGGGCTTTAAGGTTTGCAGGGTAATGTTGTTTTTCTGAGTAGGAAGGCTTGAGGCAGCTAAATCAGGCATCATCACAGGCCTTTTCATTCCTTTTTATTCACCCTGCACTGACCTGAAGAGCTCTTGGCAACGACAGAAGGCATCGCTGCCTCTCGAAATGAGACTGAAATGAGCCAAACATGTTAATGAATCACTTATTCAGGATTTCAGCCTGATAAGCACAGGTGTTACCAAAACACACACATACGTTGACTTTTGAGATACAAAGCTCATCGCCGATGCAAAATTGTGCACGCTGAACCAAGGCTTTTTCAGCAATGCTGTGAAATTCAATAACCCTCCCAGAACCCAAACCCAGATGACATGAAACCAAAACAGTAATTGAAGTCCTCTTTTCAGATCTGTCTCTCTCTCTCTCTCTCTGCTACTTGAGCAACTGAAGCCCGTATTTATCTGCCATTTATGGCTTTCCGTCTCTTTACCCCCAGCTGTGACACGCTCCCAGGAAAGCTGTCTTTTCTTACATTTCGACATGCTCCTCTGTCACATAATTGGGGGTTTTCTTGGAGAGCCCGCTTTAAAGGTTTGCTCCCTGTTATCATCGCTAATGAGAAAACGAGTAGACTTACGCTGGTAGGCTTCGAAGCAACAACAGTCTTTAAATAAGATTCAACAGAGCTGGACGGAAAACTTCATAAAGCTGGTTGGGGGGGAGGGGGGGGGGTTGTACCTGCATTGTCTGTTCTTCTTTTCCATTCCTTGAGGAATAAAAAGCATCTGCTGAGTGGGATTATATACTTAGATTCTAATTCGACCAAATGCAGTTGGCAAACATTGGAGCACAGTGTTTTCCTTTTTCACATGCTTTTGAGAATCACTTGTAAAAACAAACTGATGGTTTTAAAGAGATTCTACATCTTATCTAATCTGTTAACCACCAGGAAAAAAAAATCAAGGATAAAAATACCCCCGATGTTCATATCCTGTTCTGTTCTAAACTCCTACTACATAAGGAAATGCCACCTCTTTGCTTTATGTCTTTTACCACTTTCACCCACACAGCTGTTTCTTTTGACAAGTCAGATTGCTGCTTTGTATCATCTCTACGTCTTCCATCAACAAAGTTTTTTTTGGCAGACACAAGCCACCCAGCCGGCCAAGAGAGGCTTCTGTTAATTCCTTTGCAGTCTGTATTAATCTTTGAATGACAAGAAAACTGAGGCAGATGTCAACCGTGAGGCGATCCTTCTCGTGTTTATCTGTGGGGAGCCGCTCTTATACCGGATTAAAGGGTGACCCGACTAACCAGATTTGGAGTGCCGCAATAGTATGCCCGGCTAAAGGGAAATCCCTTAATCTCTGACGTATAGAGAATTCCTGAAAAGCAAAAATGAAGGTTTCTATACATGAATTAAAAGATGGATGTACAGCGCTCTCCACACTTACTGCCACAGTGATTAAGGATGTTTAAAATAAATCATGTTAAAAATTAGAGAACAGAAAATACAGTCTTTAATTAGAGTATGATGCAGTGGAGAAGAAAAACGTAGATTTATATCCCTCTCTAAATATTTGGCTAATAGGACAACTCCTATCTTTTTCTGCACAATGTTGACACGTTTTAGAGAGAAGGATCATTGACCATTCCTCTTAACACAATCTTTCTAGTTATCCAGAGCTCTGGGTCTTCCTGTTTGCCATCTTCTCTTGAACTCAATCCAGAGGTAGATTTTGTGGCTGGTGAACCGTTTCTGTGTTGATTTGGCCAAAGGATTTGGATCATTACCATGCTTAAAGATCTTCACTGATGAGCCATTTTCACATTTCTGCCAGAGGCCATAGGATTTTAACGAAAAATTTGGATAACCCCTCTAAAGGAAGAGAAACAGGCCACCACCATCACAGATCCTCCACCACACCACACAGTGGACAAGAGATGTTTTCCACATCCTTTGTTTCAAGCCCAGCCCATCTGCAATGTTTGTTACAGAAAAGCTTATTCTTAAACCTGTTTTAGATCGTTTCTCAGTTAACAAGCAACCACCATTCATTTTTTTAAGAGTAATTTTGTCACTTGTGCCTGGTTCACGGGACAAAATAATTGTCCCGTGAATTTTTTCCCCCGATCTTCCCTTTCCAACAATTTTAAGAACACCCCGATTATCAGGATGGCTCTTAAAATAATCTTATGATATATTCCTGCCATGTGGGGCGTGTTAAGAGCAGTCTAGTCTGCTCAGAAGGACATCAGGACCATTCCAACCTCAAATCGGGGATGTTCAACACGTTGGATTGTCTTGACCTAATATCATATTGCTATGGTTCTTGATTGTAGATATATTGTATTGTAGCGTTGCATGTAGCAAGTACCAATGTTCTTGTAGCCATGTACTGATTTAATAGATTAACACCAATCTTCCTCAGAGAGTTAAGTGGCTGATGCTCACTCATCTCATCTTGACCCTGTCACTTCATATTTAAACCTAGGAGTGTCATGATCCTGGTGTGTTATACGGTTTTGGTGCAGATGTAAGAGGATCTCTGCTGGAGGGTGTGGCTGACCTGACCTGTAATTGCAAACAGTACACCTGTCTGCAATTACACTCTGACTGCTTAAGATATACAGGAAGGAGCTGCAGGACAATCACAATGATCAACTTTGTTGATAGTGTCAAGCCCCCTGTGCACATAATGCCTCTGTTCTTCAAACTTCCCAGTGATCCTAGAAGTTATGCTTTATGGTTTCTTACCTTAACTCAACTTACCTTGATGCTCTCTGTGCTCCAAGATTAAAGTCACCTTACCAGCACTGGATTCCCCCAACAGCCTCCACTGTGACAGGCTTAGCCTGGAATTCCATGCACTCCATGGTTGAGCACCCCAGCGGGACAGATTGAAAGAGGATGACCAACAGCAATTGACACATATGGATGAGTTAAGAGTATTTGTGAGGAAAGATCTGCAAAAATAAGGAGGGCCTAAAGATCCATCAAACAAGGCTGAAATCCAAGGAGCGACTGCATGTATCACAGGTCAAGCACCTAGTGAGAGAGAGAGGACGAGTCAAGCCCGGAAGCACCCCACAGAGCCTGGAGCCTCTGAGTGGTGCATGAAGTTTTTTCAGTCGGGGTGTTTGACAAAAGAAGGATTAGATGGCCCCAAGCCTCTAAAATAACAGAGTGGCAAATGTGCGACGAGGATATGGACAAGGTGTTGGAAGCAACAGTCAAGGGTGATGCTGACAGGAGGCTGCAGACTATGATGACTATCATAGTGAGCATGGCTGTTTCATTCTCAGGAAGAGGCTTTAGATCCAGCACAGAGCAGAACAACACAGGAGACAGAGAAGGGAAAGAGCCAGGAAGTCCACTGCCTTCATCAACAATCCCTTTGGATTCATGAAGCAGCTCTTTGGACAGAGCCGTCGTGGACCCCTGGCTTGTTCAAAGGACGAAGACGACAAACATCTCCACAACACCTTCAGTGAACCCATCCATGACCAGGATCTGCTGCTCTGCAAGGCTCTAATAATTCCTCCAGAGCCAACTGAGGCCTTTAACTGGAGGGAGCCTCCCCTAAAAGAAGTTCAAGAAGTGGTGTGGAAAGCAAGGTCCATGTCAGCACCTAGCGGTACACCTTACACGGTCCACAAACACTGTCCAAAGCTGCTGCAATGGCTTGGAAGATCCTAAAAGTCATCTGGAGAAGGAGAATACCAGCACAGCAGTGGCAGTCTGTAGAGGGAGTGTGGATCCCTGAAGAGGAGGACTCCAAGACTCTATAACAACCCTATCTCTATACCCACCAGGAAAATTCAAGATGTGGGTGTACCAACATGGGATTCTGCCAAGAATATTGTGGCCACTGCCCCTCTATAAATTTCCAATTACCACTATCTCAGATCCGCAAAAGAAGGTTAGCCGCTACCTAAAGAGATGGCTAGGATTACAGAGGAGCCTGAGCAACATCGCTCTCTATGGAAACACCCGCAAACTGTACTGCCTTTGAAGTCCAGTGAGGAAGAGTTCAAGGTTTTGCATGCAAGGGAGGTGCTGCAATACCGTGAGTCAGCAGCAATTTAAAAAAAAAAAGCTGTTGAAGAGGAGAGAGGCTGCAGAACAATGAGGATGAGACAGCAAGGTGTCTGGACCACATGGGAGCAAGTTGTGGAGAGAAAAATCTGATGGACTGACCTCTGGCAGGCAGAGCCAAACCGCATATGTCCCTGTGCCTGAGAAAAGTGATGCTCAAGCGCATTTTGAGTTGTTGCCCAAAAGCTCTGGGGGGAGGCCGATATCATTGGCATCACAATCAGGTGCTCAAGACCGTCACACGGACCAACTATGGCGATATCACCAGCTGTTCTGGTTCAAAACCCAGGAAACCAGCCATGAATGTAATCAGAGATGGAGAAAAGAAAGCAACGTCTACAACAACACCAGGACTTCTCAACACTGCATATTACTGGAACCCAGAACCTTACAGCCTCTCCAGGACATAAGCACCCACCCTGCTCTCTACACCCTAGGCGACCACTCCCCTAAATAAAGAATTTGATCAGATTTACCACCCCGGTATAATGCTGCCACCACCACATTTCACCATTTGATGGTGTGCTTAGCGTGAGGTGTACTGTAGTGAGCCCCTTCTTCCATGTGTTTGCTGTGAACATGCCCGGTGACAAACCTTTTATAGGTTTCTTTCAGCAGTAGCTTCTTTCTCACCACTCTACTGTAAATACTAAATTTGTAGATTGCATAGACTAATAGATGTCCTATGAGCAGATTTTTTCCACCTGAGCTATGGAGCTCTGGATCTCCACCAGAGTTACCATTGACCTCTTGCCTGTTCCTCTAATTTTTACTCTCTTTACCAGAGCTATCAGTTTAGATGGATGGACATTTCTTCATAGGTTTGCAGTTGTGCCAGACTTTTTCTAGTTGGTCGCATTGGATGTTATTGATGGATATCAGAGTGTGATGTTTTAAATACATATGCAAAGCACAATATTTATTACCCCACTTCAGATTTCTTATTTTCAGGAAGTTATACATTTTGCAATTTTGCACAATTTTATGCGGATGTGCCACATAAAAACAAAAAAGTACACTAAGGTTTGTGGTTATACCAAGACAAAATGTGAAGAAACAATATTTTTTAGACAGCTCTGTACTTTCTTTGAGATTATCTTTAAAAAGTCAGTTATGAGGAAAATAATCTTTTTCAATATTTTGGAAACAATACTGGTAACCTTAAGGTTAACAAATGCATCCACTTTAACCCAAGTACGCACTAAGCTTTGACAAGACACAGGCATCACAATGCTGAAAAGTTTCACAGCAGCTAAAGCACTTTGACCTGTTATTTCTTAAACTAGATATTCAAATGGGAATTCCCCATAACACGGACATTTCAAACCTTTCCATGCACATTTCTGCAGAGGGGTGAAGGGACGGATGCATTTCCTCTCTCAGCGAGAAGCTAATTTGGGTTTGCACTGATTAAGCTGTCCATCGTACCACCAGGAGACCTCTGTGTATGTCTGATCCAGTGTGTGCCTGAGCAGAATCCTTAACACCGTCAGCAGAGCCGCCAGTTCACAGTGAGGAGGGACATGAAAGAGCTGTAGTAACCGGTGACATAGCGGGATTACAGATGGGGTTCTGTCAACAATTCACAAGGAGATAATAGCAAGCCAAGCACAGCAAATTTTGCCATCAGCCTGGTCCTCAGGTGCACAGGGGGAAAGCAGCAGCTAATTGAATGGACTAAAATGTAGAACTGGCTAATGAGATGATGAGGAAGCGTTGTTGACTCTTGTCAGCACTTCAGCCTGTTTTATGGCAATATTGACAGGAAAACATGGAGGCTGTAGCAGCTGATCTATGAAATGCTGGTTTAAAAAAAAACTATCTTTTAATCTGAGTGACATAAATGCATGATTTGAAATAGTCAACTTTAAGTTTTCAAATGAAATGTGCTCAACACACTGGAAATATAAAAGATCGTATGAGGAAATCCCATGATGAATTAAAGTATGATATGATATTGGCGGTGTGGTCTGGCACCTCTCTGTGTCGAATAAGCTCCATATCAGCTGATATCCTAGAGGGTCTCAGAGGTTGTGAACACTAGCTAAGCTGACAGGAGCAGCTTTTGACCCTTAACTCCAAACCAGTGGTCAGACAGATCATGTCCAGTGGGAGACAGAGGACTGACAAGAATCCTTGACTGCAGGCGCTGTGGCAGGCACAACATTCAGGGAGACTGTGGCACAGTCTCAAAAAAATCTCATTATAAACTTGGTCAATTTAAATTCCCACCAACAATTTGTCTCACTGAGCTCCTTAAAATCCTTTTACTGCTCAAATCTCTTCTTCAGTTAATAAGAATTAGGAAGAAGAAGAAAAATACAATGACAATAATTAGAAGAAGAATTTTGTTGCATTCTTCTCCCATTTTGTACCGGTTACAAAAACATTTAATAGAAATGTGTTTAGCCATTACTTATAAGTTTATTTCACTTCAAATCATGGAGATAAGTAGGGTTGTAAAGTACATAAATACATAATAGACATATTTGGTACAGCCCTTTCTATTCAGCACCCAGAATATATATTTACAGACTAGCTATCACTAAAGTATGTTATTTAAGGAAAGTTATGGTATTTTATTCAGCTACAGTGATGATGGAGAAAGAAAGAAGGACCATACCAAAGGTTTGTAAGCATTTTTAATAACTTAATTACTCACCAGAAGCAACTTTCAGCCAAAACAAAAACACCATTTGTACTGGAGAAAGATTAGCTAAGCTCCAAATCCTGCTGCCTATAATAGCATTCAACCTGCCTAAAGGGTTTCAAATTATAACTCTGGTCAGCAACAGCTGAGCTTTTTAAGGTGCATTCGGGGACAACTCATACACCTGATTATCTACATTACAACTCCAAGGTGAATTAAATATTTTTCATTCTCAAACATTAGCAAAGCCTTATTACAATATGATAAAATAACAATTCTTGATACAGGAAGGAGTAGAGATGTGAAAGAGATCAGAAATGTAGGGGGCATCGAGGTTTTGGATGGCCTTGAATGTATACAGAAGGATTTTTAATTGAATTCTGAATTGAACAGGGAGCCAGTGGAGCTGCTGTAGGACTGGGGAGATGTGGTGAAATTAGGGGGGGGGTTGGTAATAATGCAAGCTACTGAATTCAGAACCACTTGTAGCTTATGGAGGCATTTTTGAGGAAGGCCAAAGGGAAGATTTTACAGTAATCAGTGTGGGAGGTGACAAGGCTATGAGCAAGAATTGATGCACAGTGAGGAAAAAGGGAGGGACATTGGAAGTTAACCAAGATTTTATTTCAGACTGGCAGGAGGTAAGGAAAGAGGGTGGTAGTGTAGAACTTGTCTTACATGAAACATAGAGCTGGGTGTCATCTGCATAACAATGAAAATGGATGTTGAATTTGCGGAAGATATAGTCCATAAGAAGAATGTAAATAATAAAAAGTAGGGGTCCCAGGACAGAGCCCTGGGACACGCAGGTTGTGACGGGATGGATGGGAACTAAAGGACTTAAGTTGAACGTACTGAGTCTGTCAGGAAGGTAAAAAGAAAACCAGTCGGGGGTGGGGGGTGAGTAATACTAATTGAGCTAATGCTAATTGAGTATAATCTGTGGAGAAGGATGGAGGGAGAAATTGTATTGAAGGCCACACTCAGATCCAAAGAATGAGAATAAAAAGTAGACCTGCGTCTGCTGCAATCAGAAGATCATTGGTGATTTTTAATAAAAGTGGTTTCAGTATGGTGGTGGGAACAGAAACTAGACTAGAATTGTTCACAAAGGTTATGCACTAAATAAGAATGAAGTTGGGCGGCAACTGTTTTTTTATTAGCTATTAGCAACTTCCTGGACTCCCATAATTACATTTCTATACAGCAAATAATGAGCAGATTATAATAGAAGACAATTATAATAAAAAAACTTTAAATCATCTGAGATATCTGAAATGTCTCTAAAGCACAAACTGATACATGGTGTGTCCTAAAATTCCTTTAAGGTACTTGAAAAATTCATGTACGAAACAACCAAAGCTTCAAAAGTATAAAATGACGATGGGGCAAAATATCCACCACTTCGAAGAGGTGTTTATTGTCTATTTCTTTTATTCACATCACTCCAATCTATGACTCATTCATACATCAAAGGCTCTTAAAGTCAAGAGATGAAACAGTCTCTTGCTGACAGATAAGAGACAATTCATCAACTTTTGAGAGCTCCTTTAAGGCCCGCCACTTCTCTTATTCTGTCCACTAGCCTAATTTTTTGAACAAACACTGCACAATGTGCTCTCATGGTCAGGTAAAAGCATCGGCTGGCAAACCTTTGGAAAATCTACTGAAGTCCGCAAAATCCCAACAAAGTCTGCCATGCTCAAAGCAAAGTCTAAAGAAATGTTGAGTGTGTGTGTACAGGTTTTCCACAGCAGTTTGCCTAACACATATCAAAATAAAAACAGATTTTGCAGATTTACAATTATCAGGATTTATGGAAGAACTGAGCCAAGATTCAGATGACGTACCTATTTAGAAGTGAGTGTAATAATATCCAGTATCTACTGCTTAAAATTCTATCAGCATTATGCCAGCCAAGATGGGCCTGTAGCACAGGGATTGACAAAGTGGGCTTCACGGGATGACCCAAAGTATGAACCAAAATTTCAGATTTAAAAATGTCAGAGATATACTTGTTTTATTTTAGGAAATCCATGCCTTTAATCATGATCATGAAAGAAAATAATTTTATTATCTATCTACAATGGCCATAATACTTTTTTGTTTCAGAAATTGCGAGAATTAAATCATTAAATTAGGTGTAGAAGAATAAAGAACATTACAACAATAAAGTCGTACACGATAATAGAGTCGTAATTTTATGAGAATAAAGTCACACAGTCGTTTGCACATTCGTTTCAAACTCCTGACACTAATCATAATTTGATGCCCATGTGCTAAAATTATTTAGTATTTCCCTGGAACCAATACCAATGTATAACTTTACAAGAAGGTTAACATACTTCATTTTAACACAGGGGGATGAGTGCACTTTATTGTAAGAGTTTACATATATTACTGCTTTATTTTCGTAATTTTCAGAAAGAAAAATAACACCCCGTGAAAAGGGGGTTGCCGGTCTCTGGCGCTTTTATTTTAGGGGTCGTAGGCTCAGAAGCTTGGGAACCTCTGCTGTAGAGGGTAGAGAGAGGAGGTGAGAATTATAGGAGTGTCCCTGCCCTCTGTTCAGAAATGCTGTAGGAACACAGTTCAGAATATTGTCTCTCAGTCCTTCAGCTCACACAGCTATCTGCCTCAAATAGTTCAAATACTTACTGCTGTAAAAAGCCACGTGCTTGACATTATTGCACTTTTTTAAATGTTTTATTTATTTTAAATCTATTTATGATTTCTACTATTTACCCATTTGATGATTTTTCACACTAATCTGTTTTAGATCACAGAGAAGGCGTGCCTTGTTTTCCAGTTTTGTTTATATATTTAAAAAAAAGACAATAAATAGATTTGAATTAGTCTCTCAGCACCTGTGTTGTTAACTGGTTACCAGTTGTAAGCCCCCACCATATAGCCTTCACATATATGAGCTAATCAAGGGTCCATCCCGAACTCAGAGGTGTGTACAGAAAGTTTAATAGGGGCTTAGTCAGTTGGAGGCCACTAATTATCTTAGAATGACACAAAATCCAAAAGCCATAGCACAATAACATGTATAAAACTATCTTTAATTACCAGTGTTCCATAAATCAGAAGATGTGGTTAAATTTTGCACAAGATTTTAAAAATCATGTAATTCTCCTAATCTTTTTTCCTGAAAGATGGGATCCTTATAGATGGGAGGGCAGGACTTAGTGAAAGCAATCAAAAATGTGAACTATACAACAACTACAATAATAAAAAAGAAAGAAAAGAAACGAAAGGAAAGGAAATGCACAGAATGTGTAAATGCTGCAGCTCAGTACAACTTGTCTTCTGCTCCCTGAAGTTAATGCATTAAAAATGTGAGTGGTGGGGGTGGGTCTAAATAGTGCCACTGTCTGGAGTAAATACACTTGTGCAAATAAAGTAGACCTGCAGCTAATCAATAGAAAATCCTTCAGTATCAGCCTGGTAGTAGCTGCGGAATCTCCCAGCCTGGGAAAACCCAATTTGACTGGGTTTGCACATGATCCATGCATGTGCTGAATTGATATCCAGAACGAAATGGTGAATACGACGAGTTCCAAGCAGATAAAAGAAATAAAGCATGTTGGTTTACACTAAACCTCAGCATCGAAAGTGTAGAGCTAGTGGATGAGAAAATATTGACTGCCTGTGGCATTTTTTCCCTTTTAAAAAAAAGGTCATTGAGTGTGAGCCTGCTTTTACTCCTGGACTGTGCGTGTGAATCACTTGGCCAGTGGCGCAAATGTTGCCATGCATCAGAATAAAACACAACCACGGTTTGCAAAGAATCCGTTTATGGGAGGAGGAGCAAGCGATCGGCTGCCAAACACGAGCGCAGCAACGCAAGTGCTGATCAATCCTGCTTTCTGGCTTTCCAGTGTCCATTTAGAAAAAAAAAACAAATAAACGCCACAAACGCACAGGAGGAAATCATCTGACCCCCGGCTTACAGGCTCTCACATTATGCTGCTCTTTTACGTGTTTCACGCTAGCAGATCCCCTCGGGACAACCGTCATGCTTCACTTTTTTTTTTCTCTCCATTAAATGCCAGCCACTGCGTCTGTCTGCACCAAAAAAACAACTCGCTCCTCACTCATCAGCATACAGGGGGTGGGAAAAAAAACAGCGTGGAGCCTCGCCATCGCATTTTACTACTGTGGCCGCTGCATGTCACATTTTACGCGCAGAAAGCGTACGAGCGCTCCGCGGTGCTCCGACGCATGATGTCGTTGATGGAAAACCCTTAATATATATATATATATATATATATATATATATATATATATATATATATATATATATATATATATATATATATATATATATATATATATATATATATAGGGGGTGGGGGGGGGGGGGTAAAGAGGGGATCAGGTCTGTGGAGCGCCGCAGAGGAGTCGATGACATCATGTCTGTGGGGAGAGATGTAGTTTTGCGAGCCGTGAAACCAGATGCTCGTCTGGCCTCTTGTTGGTGTATGCGGAGGAAGAGAGATGAGGAGGGGGGCAGCGGGTGAACCGAGGCGACTGTACACTGTGATACACTGTGATGTGAACAGCGCGTCTCTCTCTCTCTACCTCTCTCTCTCTCTCTCTCTCATAGACACGCGCGCGCGCGCGAACACGCGCACGAGCTTTCAGCTGGCCCTCTTTTGAACAACTATAGCCGCCTTTCTCCCCTTCCTCACGTAAGCGCAATGGCGCACTCAGCAAGCCCGGTGCAATTTCTGTCCAGATGTGTGGAGACGCCGTGAGGATGCGCGGGGAGTCTGTAGCCCAGAGCGCAATATGCGAGTGAATGTAAAGATGAAAAAAAAAAAAAAAATGCAAGCCATGTGCACGCGAGTGGAGAGGTGAGGTGCAATGGGTTCACCACGGACGGTGCTGATTTTCACCCAAGTCATGTACACAACACCGGGTTATACCAGGGGAAAGCGTCGGATGAGCGGGAGGAGGAAAGACTCGCTTTGAAGGAGTTGATGAGATTTTCTTTTGCTTTTCTTGAAACGTAAACTTAAAGTTTCCCCTACCTCCAGACTTGTCCCATCTGAAAGATGTGAATGATGGTCTGCCAGACCCAGACAGACAGGCGACAGCACCTGTCTCTCTGGAAACTGGCCGTAGCCCTCCGACTGCTCAGTCCCTCCACGGAGCCCAGTCCGCCGCCGGTGTAATCCTGCACAAACCACCTGAAGCTCAGGATCTGGACCAGAACCGAGGGCACCAGCACGAAGAACAGGGTCAGGCCTGACCAAAAGAACTCCCGCTCGTGGTAGTAGTCGGCGGCCAGACACAGATCGGTGCCCACGTCCCAGAAGAACACCAGCAGCGCCAGGACGATCCACAGGCAGTCCAGCCAGAGGCGCTCCTCCTGTGGTGGTCGCCCCGCATCCCTCCCCTTCCCTCTCCCCTTCCTCCGGAGGTAATGCAGACAGGCGCTCCGGCAGCCCCAGTAGCACGACGAGGTGTTGCAGCAGTGGCAGATGTGGAAGGAGCTGCCGTTCCGCGCGTCGTCCTCTCCAGTCCCCACCACTTCGTCCAGGTTGTGCAGCTGGGCGAAACCGGTGACGACCCCGCGACCATCGGATTTCGCTGCCATCTTTCCCTCTGATGTTCCCACCTCCTCCTCCGGCTTCCGGGGTTCGTGACGACACTTCCCTGACACCTGTTTTGCTGCACCCCAAATGTTGGAGCCATCTAAAAGCGGGGTGTCAGCGCGTCGCCGCTGCAGACTCCGTCCCCAAACTGCGCGCCAGCGTCACCGGAGACGCAGCGCATCTTTTTCTCTCCCCCCCCCCCCTCCTCTTCCTCTCCACTGCAGATCTATCCCTCACCTGGTCACACTAATCTCCCAGTTTAAACTATTTCATTTGTAACCCCTTTGCGTCCAGCTGTGCCCCAAAACTGACTTCGCTCTGTTTTTTATACCATTCTGCTCGGTTCCGTTGTTTTCCTTCTCTGCTGCTCGCCTCCAGCTGCAAGCTGAGTGCCATGAGCAGACCGCCAGTCCCTCCGCTGTCCCACGCCGACGTAATTTATCCCCCCACCCATCTCTCCCTCTCTTACACACAATCCAACAAACACACACACACAGACACTCTAGCACCCAGCTTGGTTGCCATCTAGCGTCTCCTTTGAGGCTTCCAAATAGGTTCTGTTAAAGGAGCGCGTGATGTAAAATCGTCACAGAAATGTTTTGGTTTCTCTTTATTTATTTATTATGGGTTTTTTGTTTGTTTGTTTGTTTTAGTGAATCCTGCCCTTTATGAAGACTGCATTCTGCAAAGAGATTTCCAAGAGTACAGGTCTCTGTTCTCCCAACATAAGAAATGTCATTAACTGAACTGAAAAAGCGTTGTAGCAGCCCGGACAGTGTCAAAACAAAAACAATTAAAAGAAAAAAAAAAATAAATCAATAAAAAAAAAATAAACAGCAATAAAATACAAATACGCATTTGATAAGCCAGAATCACATGAAAATCGTTTGTAGCTCTCTGGCTGTATTCTTGGCTGCAAGGTGAAGCTTCACCCAAGTTTCAAGTCTTCTGCGTTTTCCCCTGGGATTACTATGAATTAGCTCCATTCATCTCCTCATGAACTCTGTGCGACTTGCCTGTACTTGCTCCAGAAAAAAAAAAAAAAAACACTGAATGATGCTGACCCCACCAGGGCTCCTGGCAGTGGATCATGGTGATGTGCAGTGCTCGTTTTCGTTTGTAGATGGGCCAAAAGGTTCTCTCTTGGTTTCATCTATCCAGAGCACCCTTCTTCAACGTGTTTGCTGCCCTCACATGACTAATGGCAAACTGCAACGAGACGTGTGAAGTGCTAGTGAAGTAGTTTTTCTGTTGATGGATTCTCCCACCTGAGCCGTGGATCTCTGCAGCTCCTCCGCAGGCAACCACGGGACCTTTGGTTGCTTCTCTGATTGACACCCTCCTTGCAAAGCCTTTCTCGTGATAAACCATTTGTTGGTAGGTCTCATGTGGCGTCGTATTGTCTCAATGTTTGAATGATGGATTGAACGGCGCCTTTAAAGAACAACTGTATTTATACTAAGATTGAATCACACTTAAGTGACTCTATGTACTAATCAGATGAGTTCTGAAGTCGCTTGCTTCCCTAAATTTCATATACGAGTATCAAAGTAACGGAAGCTGAATACAGAACAGTGGCTTGCTTGTACTCTTGTATTTTGCTGTTGTCCAGTTTTCATCCACAAACACTTTCAAGTTTAATCACCGCAACACAAAAATCTGTATTTCATCCTAATCAAGGGCTGCATTTTGATTGGCTGAGTTCTTTCTTCCTTCTGCAGCTTTTGCTGAGGAGTGCATGGATGAGCAGGGAGGTTGCACGTCCGTGATTAGACTGCGCCCACAGAGCTGCCATGAAGGGTCATATATAGCGGGAGATTGATTGGTGCATACCCGCCTCAGCCTCGCTGCTGCTGCCTTGCTGGCCTCTGCTGTGTTCTGCCTGTTTAAATGTGATGGGAGCTGTGCAACGCTGGACTTTGACAGCTCTGTGTTTCTGAAAAGGCTCATTAGAACTGCTTCTCATGATGTTGTGACTTGGTTTATTTTGATGATCTACTTGCTCGATGGTATTCTTTATTGTTGAGTTGACAATAAACTATAAGTACATCATGATAATGTCTTATTTTGATTTTTCTTATTTTGGTTGAGATAATATGTAAGCACCTGCAAAGTAGAAAACTGCTTCTCTATTAATTCATGACAAATCTACGACTGCATGGAAATTCAATAATTTCCGTAAATTTTTTTTCAAACTTCCCTTGATCTCTGTCTCTAGGCTGTCTTTATTTATTCAACACCAGAGGTCTGTGACATTTTTTCATTTTTTTTAACAGATTTTTAGTCTGGTGAATTATTTTTTTCCCCCAACACAAAAAAGACAACATAAAGTATTTCTGCAGAGCATAATAATAACAAGTTAATAGTTAACAGCCCCTAAGCCCAACCAAAGGTATGCTCTCCAAGTTCCACAGCAACAATTGCACAACCTTAATCTTTCCATTTAGCTTGTAAAACACTGACCAACGGGAGATCAGAGCCTGTAGCGCGATAGTTTATGCTAAGGAAGCTCACAACCAGAACTGTGATGCATTCTTTGCAAAATCAGTGTAATTCAAAATTGAATGTAGATAGATGTTAATAGCAAAACGTATCTGAATTAGCTCTGTATCATATAGATCATCGAGTAAGCTCAGGATCTATTTTGTACTCTTACTTACTCCTAGGAGACACACTGTTTAAGAACTTAATTAGATTATTTTACTTTTTAGTCCTTTTTGAGCTCTGGCCATTTTTAGTGCCAAAAAATAACAAGGTGGTCATGGTTCTTGTCAGCCACACGTGTTGAACCGTCCCCCTAGTCAAGCATTATCCACAGAATTCTTCCCACAGAAACAAGAAAAATGTTGACTGAGCAGAAACCCTACGTTCACTGCAAAAACGGATCTAAAAATAAGCAAAATGTTCTTAAACATAGTGTTTATGTCCTTGATTTGAGCAGGTAAATAAGATGATCTGCCAATGGAATTAGTATTTTGACCCCTAAATTAAGATAATTAGACATCCTGCACTTGAAATAAGATGATGGAGATGAATTGTTCCTATTTTAAGCGGACAAATCTTTTTCTATTGGCAGATCATCTTATTTACTTGCTCAAATCACAATCACAAATTTTAAGAAAATTTTACTTATTTTTAGTTCCGTGTTTGCAGTGTTGTTTCTCTTTTCTGCGTTGCTCGCTGGAATTCTTTTCTCACTGTCTCCCTTCTTCAGAGCAGCTAACAGATGCGAGTTCCCTTCTGTTTAAAAAGCTGGACGTGATATTTGTGCCTTTGCTTCAAGAGCATGCCCCATGTTCTGTGTGCTGTGCTTGGCTGGTTATGCTTGTTCACTTTTAAACTGAAATGAACAATGGTAGTCCCGAATCTTTGTAAAACCCTTGCAAATTTGTCATTTTGTTCTCCAGCTCTTTGTCGCGGTTTCCTCTGTGTGTTTCTCCTTAAAATCCGTCTTTGCCTTGCCGAGCAGGGGCTTAGGATTTTATACTCATGTCTCAGATTTGTGTGAATACGATTTATTTCTTGGGAAATAAGATTGGAAGTCCAGTTATTCTGGTGGAAGATGGCACGACTTTTTACATGACACAGCAGTTCTGCCAAGTTGCCATCTTCCAAGAATAGTTGCAATTTACGAATGAGACAGTATAACCTTTTACTTCTTGCATGGGTTTTATTTTTGCTGCCTGAAGCAGTCTTTCAAAAAAAAGCAAAATTTACCCAAGCTTGGCAGTTTCAGTCGCTTCACCTGCAAGTCCTTGATTTTAAGCTCAGCTTCTATTTGAACATGGCAAGAGTCTGTTTCAGTAGCGCTGACATCACCCTTACCAATCTTTTTTTTTTTGAAGTCGCTTTCTTTTTTAGACTCAGCGGGATCTCTTTCAAGCACACGTTTAATTCTTACCATGATTTTTTTGTTTCCGTCACTTTGCTGTATTAAAAAAAAGACAGTATCTGTTTTTATCATCAGTTCAAGTGAAGGTCAGAGATTGTTTTAATCTCTTTCACATTTCTCTGAGCAGTCATGGGTCTGATTTGCTTCTGTTTCCTACTATTGTTTTGGCAGATATGTCCCTGATTTCGCTTTGCAAAACACTTTGCTTGTACCTGACCATGCGTGCATGTGTTTATGCCCCTGAACACCTGATCTTTAGCAACAGCAGCAGGTTGTGGACGGTCTGGGCCCCTGGGTAAGAACCTCTTTCTGTAACCCCACATATAAACAAACACACATCCACTCCCACGAATGACCCCATTCGGTACAATTACCATTTAATTTAGTTAAATTCATTTGAATCCCTATTCCCATTGACTAGATATGAAAAAAAAAAAATGTAAAACTTGGTCAGTAGCAACTCATAGATAACTTTTTTTCTTTTGTCTTGGTGCACCCTGTTGCCCATGCCATCCGGGGCAGGAAGCCACATCACTCACATCAAAAATGACAGCTCCTTCTAAAGGTTGTCTTGTGGGTGATTATCTTTTAATATAAATAAAATAACAGTCTTTCACCAACGTAATGCTGGAGACGGTGCAGGAAGATATGGTTATCTACTGTGTGAAATGCAGCGGAGCGGTCAAGAAGGACGAGGAAGGACGTCATCTGCAGGTAACTGGTGACTCTGATGAGAGTCACCATGCAGTGAGCTCAGTGCTGTGAGACTGTTGAAAACCAGCTTGAAACTTTTGGTATAGACCGTTGGACTTGAGATGATCGTGGAGCTGGGAGGAAACAACTTTTTCTAGAATTTTGGAAATTAATGGAAGATATAAATAAATAAATAAATAAAAAAAAAAAAAAAAAAAATATATATATATATATATATATATAACTTGGAAAGGGTTCAAGGTCCATGGAGTTTGAAGATGGTAATTTTGAGGATAATTGGGATATTGCCAATTTCCAGAGAGAGGTTTGTGATTTTAGTTATTAGAGGACTAATGGAATAATTGTGAGTTTTGAGCAGAGGAGATGGGAAGGGATCAAGGAGACACATGGAAGGCTTAGATTTATGGATTATATTCTCGACCTCCTGGTGCGTTGTGAGGTGGAACTGGGATAAGTGTTGCATGACAGGTGTTGAGGGAATATCTAAGGTGGCGCTACTGAAAGGTGAAAAACAAAGAACAGATGTTTATTTTTGAAGTGAAAAAGCTGAGAAAATTGTTGCATTTGGTTGCTGTGTGATCGGTAGAATGGTGGTGGTAGCATCATGCTGTGGGGTTATATTCTTCAACAGGGACAGTGACGCTGGTCAGAGTTGACGGGAATATGAATAAAGCTTGATCCTGGAACAAAACCTCTTAGAGGCTGCAAAAGACTCAAAAGTTGGGTGAAGGTGAAAGTTCACAATTGGCCTTAAACAAAGCATATTCATGTTTCTGTATTATTAGGTGGAACTTTAAATTTTATTGCACTTGAGAATACCTGTGGAATACCTTCAAAATTGCTTTTCATAGATGCTTTTTTTATCAAAAGCTATTTTGTAAAGAATGGGCAAAAGAAAATGTTAGTTTTTAAAAATTTCAGCTTGGTGGAAACAAATCCCAAAAGACTTGCAACTTTGAAAGGTCAGGGTTGCGGAATGCAAATGAATGCCAAACTTTCTAGAAAATTTGGAAACTGTTAAATTTTCCTTTTCCTCCCACTTCACAATGATGCACTACTTGGCGCTGATCTAGTCTAAAAAAAAAGGAAATAAATAAAAAAACACAGAATACTTATTTCTAAGCTCTCATTTTACTGATATCCACACATTTAAAGAAACTCTAATTTTATTATTTTTAAATATTCTTTAAAGCGCATTACAGAGGGAATCAATATGGAAATGTAGGGCTTTCCCTTGGCAGCTGTCACACATTTTACTGGCTGAGCATCACTTCACAGAGATCATCAGACACAACTGCATGCTGTGAATTGGGCAGAAAGCAGCAGCACTGCTGGGATGGTTGTTAAATGGGGCAAAGCTTTGACCTCAGTCCCAACAGTTGGCAGAGGTGGCGTGTGTCCATTGCTCAGAGCATAGACACTGATCTGTTTGTCTGAATTTAAGAGTGACAACCTCTGGTGTGGCTTTACTCATTTTTTCAGTAATCCACAGTAGTGTTGATTTTACCTCTTATTTAGTACCCTTGCCTGTGTGCCTTCAAGTCATTTTTCTTCATGTGAGATCTCATCACTGGTTTCAGGTCAGTCTCTTCACCTGCTTTTCATCATCAGCTAATCTTGTATATTCCTGAGTCTTGAAACAAAATCCTCGGATGAGTTTTACCCTCTTAAAATTCGGACAAAATTCTCATGCTGCTTATTTTACTTATCTTCATATTTAAAAAGACCTTCTGTTTCTCATTGAGGTCCTATGTTTCACCAAACATGGCCTACATTTTCTTCAATTAATCTTTTTTTATGTCTTTATTTAAAAACTTCAAATACAATAACTGGAATTGAGGAACTGGTGTACGGTTTGCAGCAGGCCACTGAATGTCGGTCAGGACACAAAACGAAAGCTTATAATGTCTTGACTTCTTAATTGATGAATAATGAAGAGTACAACCATGATTCAATTCAGGTCAGCTGGGAAATCTCTTTATTGGGGTTTTGTATGTGTCTACAGTACAAGGAAATAACAACGTAAAAATTATGTAAAATGTCCAGCCTAAGTTTCTTATAGTCATTAAATCACCAATAAGGATTAGGAATCAACTGAATTATAATATTAAAAAAGCAATACTCTAAAAGAGTATAGACCCCTACCAATATTAATTATTTGTTTTAATTCACAGACTGTAAGCTGCTAGTGACTCAGCAATTTAGCAGTCAGTTAACATGGAGCAAATGTTTATCATGGATTAGCCACATTTAACTTGCCATTTATGGTTAGACTGCTATTCTGCTAATAAAAAATGAATATTTCTGAAACAGCATGGGACTCAGAGCTGAACAGCGACAAGCTAGCTTGCAAATTGCATACAATTAGCGCAGTGATTAACACAAACTATTCCCTGCCAGAACGATTGTACTATATTTCCTCGGGAAACAAGAAGCAACAGAGATACAACTAAGGGAACTGCCTAAACTGGTCAAGAATGCACATCTTAAAACTGGTTTGAAGCAGCCACACTATTAACCTTTTTACTCTTTGCCATAGTTTCACTTCCCACTCCTTTTCCACTTGCTACATCAGAACCAATAGGTGATACTTCAGAAGCATATATGAAACTAAAGAAATTTAGCCCGGGAACCAGGATACAGTTACATTATCTCAAACCAAAAATGGATGAATGGATGAATGGATGAATGGATGGATGGACAATACTCCATTTTAAAGCCTCCCGCTCCCTTCCACTCGTTTCACATTAAGCCTTGGTGACCTCTTCTTCCCCATTTTCTGCTCTGCCCCTTATAACCTTGAAATACAGTTTCTGTCCCCCCTGTTACGAAGATGACAACCTGTTATTGCAACTCAGGTGTCTTTGTTTTTGAAATGCACTTATGAAAATGACCATTGAAGCTCAGTAGCACAGTGCCTTCAAAATTCCTATAAACTGCTCCCGATTTGAGGATCCTAGAATTGGAAATTAACTCCAGGCTTGTTCTTCATTTCTTTCAGCACCTGCACCATAATAAAGACCCACTGATGGGCTTTTGGTTGACATGCTTCTTTTTTTTTTCTACTGAAATAATTGCAGCTCTGCCTTTCTCCCAGGCTGTCCTCGTGTGCTGCGAAGAGTGGAAGCTTTGTTTGATTTGATTAAAGTTTGTTGCTCGACAAAAAAATAAAAAAAATAAATAAAATACTAAAAAGGTTTTTGCAAATAAAATCTGAAAAACTGTGGCGTATATTTGTATTTAGCCTGCCTTGCTCTTATTCCCCACTGCATAACTATCTACTGTAAGCAACTGCCTTCAGAAGACATTTAATTAATAAATGGAGTCCACCGATAATTTAATTTCAATATAGATCCAGGTGTTGTGTGAAGGTTTCAGAGAACTTCAAAGAAAAAACACCGTCATGAAGACTAAGCAACACTCCAGACATGCCAGGAATCAATCTATAAAAAGTTTAGAGCTGGATCAGGTTTTAAAACAACGTCCCAACATTCAAACATCTCCCAGAGCACTGTCCAAATGTCAGGTGCTCAGATCTGGGTGCAGATCCTTCTGGTGTTTTGTTGCTGTTTTTTTCTTCACCTTTTCCAACAGGAAGAAACTGGCATGCTGCTGCTCCAGGTTTTCTTCTTCTTCCTCCTGGTTGCCAAGTTAATCCTTCCTTGTTTACCTTCCACGGGTCCTCCCGGCTGCTCAGCTGATTGGTGCACAGCTTTCATCTTCCTCATGTTTCTATTCAGCTCATTCTACCCATGCTCCCAAGAGCCTGTGATCTCCAGGTACCATGGTATCCCTGTTCTTAATTGGCCAGTAAACTCGACTGTCCAACTGAAGAGGAAGATGCGATACATCAGACCTAACAAAGCAGAAAAGCTGAAGGCCCCGATCAGAGCAACTTGGGCTCTCATAACACCTGATCAGTGCCACAGACTGATGGACTCCATGCCACGCTGCATTGCTGCAGCAATCCAAGGAAAAGGAGCCCCAACCAAGTATTGAGAGCTGTACATGCTCATATTTTTTTATGTTCATACTTTTCCGGAAATCTTTAAGTTTTTTTTGTATTGGGGCCGTGAGTACGGTGGAGTTTGTGCTGTAGCTGGCGGATTGCCAACTGTCTCAGTCGTTGTGTCCTTGGGCAAGACACTTTACCCGCATCACCTGCTGGTGGTGGTCAGAGGGCCTGGTAGCGCCAATGTATGGCAGCCTCGCCTCTGTCAGTCTGCCCCAGGGCAGCTGTGGCTACAAACACAGCTCACCACCGTCAGGGTGTGAATGGGTGACTGGCTGACTGTAGAGTAAAGTGCTTTAAGGTCATTGGAGTTGATCCCGCAGAATCCTCTGATTCTGCCGGAGGTTTTCCTTCCCGTTAATGGGGAGTTTTTTTTCCCACTGTCGCTTCATGCTTGCTCAGTATGAGGGATTGCAGCAAAGCCATGTACAATGCAGACGACTCTCCCTGTGGCTCTACGCTTCCCCAGGAGTGAATGCAGCGTGTCGGGACTTTGATGCAATCAACTGGTTTCCTTATATAGGAAATTTTTGACCAATCTGTATTATCTGACCCAATCTGTATAATATGATTGAACTTGACTTTGTAAAGTGCCTTGAGATGACATGTTTCATGATTTGGCGCTATATAAATAAAATTTAATTGAAATTGAATTGAATAAAGCACTAAACAAGTACAAGCCATTTACTATTGGTCTTAAGTAATATTCTAATTTTCTGAGATACTGAATTTGGTTTTTATTAGTAGTCCGTTTTAATCATCAAAATTAAAAGAAATAGACACTTATCAGTCTGTGCGTAATGAAGGAATTGAATATACCAAATTCACTTTTTGAATGGAATTATTGAAAGAAAATCAACTTTTTCATGATATTCTAATTATATGACCAGTGTCTGTATGTATGCATGGACTGGTGAACTCTCCAGTGTGTATCCCGTCTCTCCTTCACTGGTGGCTGTAATTAGACCCTCTAAATTATCTGGGTTTTCTTTACCAGGAATGTTTCCTGACTAGTACACAATTAGAAAAGATTGACTAAAACTTTTTGAACAACCCAACAATATTTGGGAATATAGAGGTTTCTTGAGGCTAAATAAATGTCCAATAATAATTATAAACCATCCTGAAGATGTCTGTACAGTCTTCAAATGGCCCAGTGGGAAGCACGTCACATGAAAACTCAGATATGATACTCAAACAAAGGCCATTTAAGACAGAGAACAGTTGAATAATAAAGCATAGGACAGCTGTGGGGTGGCCATTTGGGGAAGACCGGCAAAATGTGCAGAAATTTCTTCTTTGGCAGAGATACACAGAACGGTGGAGAATTACTTTAAATAGAAATTGTGCACACTGTGAGCACAGTGGTAAATTTGAGAAAATATGTGATACATGGCAGGGTCAAAACTACATTAAATTCTGGTGTGGAGTACAAGTCTCAATGAGTGGCAAGATAAGAGGGGTTTCTCTAACTTTTGCAAAGACATCCATCCATTTATCCATTTATCCATCTATTCATCCATCCATCCATCCATCCATCCATCCATCCATCCATCCATCCATCCATCCATCCATCCATCCATCCATCCATCCATCCATCCATCCATCCATCCATCCATCCATTTGTTGTCTTCCCCTTTTCCAGTAGAATGTCATGGGATCCAGGAGGGAGAACCAGATATCCTTCTCTTCAACAACACTCTACTGCTTATTTTGGGGTACCCCAAGGTGTTCCAAGGCCAGAAGGGGCCTTTTGTCCCTCCACCAGGATCTGGGTTTTCCTCAGGGTCTCCTATCACTACTATTAGACAGTCTCCATTGGGATGTTTCCAGCAGCCATCCCTGTTGATTGAATGCCCAAACCTCCTCAACTGAATCCTTTTGATGTTGAGGAGCAGCAGCTCTAATTCAAGCTCCAACCAGATAATGGAGCTCCTCATCCTATCTCTAAGGATGAGTCTCGCCATCATACAGAAGAAGCTCATTTGGCTGCCTGCATCTGCGATCCATCACGAATTAGAGCCGTACCCGCATTACTACAGACAAGGCCCTGTTTTTTTCAACTCCATCTTCTAGTCCTTCCTACTATCACATGTGGACAAGACACCAGGACACTTAAGCAATTATTTTGCTTTAGGCAGTGAGTGACCCATGAGCTGGATGGAGCAGTTCACATTTTTTACAGTTAAGAACCAGACCTCAGACTTAGAGAAGCTGACTCTCATGCAGGCTGTGTCACACTTGACTGCAAACTGGTGCAGTGCATGCTGCAGCGAATGGCTTGAAAATGCCAACAGAACCAAATCATCTGTGAAGAGCACAGCTGAGACGCTTCCCTCCATGGCCGCTCTCGGACGCCCTGTCTATAAACACCACAGGTGTGGACGCGGGTCTTGTTTTGGATACCGAATGCCACAGGTGTTGTCCCTTTCTTACGTTGAAGCCATGTGTCAACCATGACATGTTATCAGTGTCCAGGGTTCATCCTGTCAGGCCTAATTTTAGCCATGCCGCCTTAGCATAAGTGTTTTTACATAGCTTTGCATGTTGGCCACATCCATATTGCCAAACAATAAAGTTAAACAATTCTCTGGCAAGACATTTGAATTTGATTAATTTTAGCACTCACGACTCCACTCCCACATCAAAGACATTATGTGCCCTGTCAGAATCCTCTGATTCAACATGTTCAAAATATCTTAACATAAACAGGGATGCAAACAAACTTTTTTATTTATTTGTTTTGTAAAACCAAGGAAGTGAATCATCACACAGTTGGTCTATCTGAATTAGAATAAAACTCTTGAGCGAGGGATAACGTGGGTTTGGATACTGACTAAGAGCACAGCAAAGTCAGGAGACAATGGTTGGAGCTGATCAGTAAATGTCAAACTGTCATGAGTAATGGGGATGTTAAGGTACTCATTATGAATCTGGACATTCTTTGTTATTTACTGGTGTCTCTAAGTACAAATTAAATAGTTAAACTAGTTTCTAGCAAATATACGCAATATTCTTAATGTTCCTTTTTGTTGTCACAACATTGCTCAGCATAGACCAGAGTTCTTCAGCGTGGGGGTTGCAACCCCTAGGGGAGTCACAGAGGTACTGCGGAGGGGTTGCTAAATTTTCATTTTAATTTTTTCTTTATTTTGTCTTTCTAAAATAATGACCTCCTATTGCACCAGTATATTTCACCTACAGTAAAGTAAAACGTAGATGATGGATTACTTTAATGCATCTATCTGGATTTTAATGGGGGTTTTTTTTGCATCATTTCCATTTAAAAACTTAATTCCCATGCTTAGGGATCTCAGATAAACAGCAGCCTTTTGATTTGTGGGGCAATGCTGCTTTTTTTCATATTCAGCGGAGCCCTGGTCTACAAGCAAAGCACTCTCAGTTGCAGGAAAGCAACAAAAGTCATTATCCTCTGTAAAGCTCAGAAAAGGCGCGACTAAAGCATATACCGTGTTCATTTGCTAACAGTGACGTAAAGGGCTCATTAAAGCTTCACAGAGTTTCTACTTCTCATCTTCTAAGCTCTGGCCACCCACCTGAAGAGGTACTCTAGAGATGCAGAAACCAGTACCATCCATCCATCCATTTTCTGACCCGCTTAATCCCTCATGGGGTCATGGAACCAGTACCTGTATTCACAATGAATCCCAAGACTAAAAGTAGCTCTCACTGACGTCATTTTAGGGAAAATCTTAGAATTTCCCTAATCACCAATCCTGACAGGTGAGTGTGCATTAATATCAAATAAATTATGTAGTAAAATGAGCAGTTTGGCAAGAAAATAAAACCAGCAAATCAAAATGATAATGAGGATGTAAATAACGTGTGTTCAAACATTTTAAAGCTGTCTGACAGTTAGTTAATTTTGCAAAATTTAATCATCACATCACAGATTTCTTAATCCAGTCTAATCGGTTAATTTCTCTCCTTTGATCACTAGGAGCACATTTGTGTTGTTGTTCTTTTGTACTATCAACCAATCACAGCTCTTAAAAGACAGCATCACATCTAGCAATAGGGTCTACCACACCTCCTCACTGTGATAAACATTTCTGTCGTCTTCTTACTCAGAGTCGTTCCCAGCAGTGATCTGAATCACCTTTAAAGATAGGCTCCTAGGTAGGAACTTTTAGGCTAAGATAGGAAATCTCTGAGAGAACTCTGAGAATCTTTGTGAAGATGAAATGGTTGGAAATGTCTAGAGAAGGGCTTCAAATACTAAAGAAAATCAATGTAAAATAGTTTTTGATGTTTCTTCAGAAGAAAAATGAAAACTCAGCTAGAGCTTTAAAAATTGTAACCGTACATTTTATGGTGGACAAACAGAAACACCACAGCACACAAAAATCTATTCTATAAATTTTAATATTATTGAAAAGTGCAAGAGATAAAAACACACAGTCATATTTAATACAAGAGTATTAATTTCAATGAGTCCATCTCTAAATGAAACACTTTCTATACATTAATGACACACAGAGTGATGATTCAAGCTTTTATTTCTGTTATGATGATTTTCTGCTCATAGCTACTGAAAACCTAAAATGAGGATACATTAGACCAATAACATTTTAATATAGGAAATGTGGATTTAATGAAAAACATATTTAATCCCTGTTGAAGGTTGTTTCCTACTTTTAATCTGAACACTAATCCTCATCAGAGTTCATATTCTACTTTTCTGAATATGACTGTACATTTCTAATCTAATTTGTTGCACATATTGGGAATATTTACCAAGCTGGTTATAACCTACATTTGTACATCCATCCATCCATTTTACAACACGTCTATCCCTCATGGGGTCACGATGGATGCTGGTGCCTATCTCCAGCTGTCAATGGGCAAGAGCCAGGGTACAGCCTGGACAGGCCGCCAGTCTATCACACAGAGACAAACAACTATTCACACACACACTCACACCTAAGGAGAATTTAAAGAAGCCAGTTAACCTAACCGTCATGTTTTTGGACTGTGGGAGGAAGCTAGAGTACCCGGAGAGAACCCACGCATGCACAGGGAGAACATGCAAACTCCATGCAGAAAGACCCAGGGGCTTGAAGCCAAGACTTTCTTGCTGCAAGCAACAGCGCTACCCACTGCTCCACTGTGCAGCCTTTGCATTTGTACTTGTTCAGTTATTTTTTGATAACAGTGGGGAAACCCTACAAAAAGGTTATTCGTTAAGTTTTTTGGAAGGAAGTGTGGAATGTATTAACTTTGATTCGTTTTTTAGTACACATTTATGAAGGTATAACATGCTTTTAATATGCAATGTATTTGCTTTGAGGCCGTGTCTGTTTGTCAGAAGAATAGAATGTGAATAGATTAAGGTTAAATAAGCTGTTTACGAGCAAAAGTATCAGGAGAGAGTTTCAAGGCCAGTCCTAGGCAGTGGGAAAGAACAGACACCCCGGTTCACATGCAGCAGGAGAAGACAACAAGAGAAGATAGTTATTAGGGAGTAAGATAGCGATAAGATGTGTGTGTCATTCATTGTGTGACTCTGTATAATGTATGTTCTAACTTTAATAAAAACAAGCCTGAACAGGGGGAGAGACAGAGTTGCTGCCCGCAGAGGCTGGCTGGTGCATCTCTCCTGCACACGAATTAACGAACCAGGGGAAGCAGACGGCTTCAACAGAAGCTAAACACGACATAAAATACACTTGATTAACTCAAACTTAAATAACTTGAATTTAATTAGGATGATATAATTCACTTTAATGTAATCTTATCTATATTATCTTCTTTTTTTTCTCTCATTGACTGTCCAAGGTTACCAGCAAATTCAACTTTTATTCACTATACATGTCATCTCAAGGCACTTTACAGAGTAAAATTCAATCAAATCACACAGACTGATTAGTCAAAAAGTTTCCTATCTAAGGGAACCCAGCAGATTGCATCAAGTCTTGACAAGCAGCATTCATTCCTCCTGAAAGAGCGTAGAGCCACAGGGACTGTTGTCTGCATTGTCGATGGCTTTGCAGCAATCCCTCATACTGAGCAAGCATGAAGCGACAGTGAAGAGGAAAGACAAGAAGACAGAGAAGAGACCCCCCCCCCCCCCCGATGATGTAAAAGATAACAGAACGGCAGAGCAGATGTACCTACTGTGAAGAGAAAGAAGAAAGAGAAAATTAAATGTTAAAAGTTGAAATAACAACAAACAATGCCAAACTTGGAGAACAGTAGGAGAACTCAACAGAGTGAGAAAAATCGATCTTGATGTCCTCCTGCCTATAGCAGCATAACTAAAAAAGATAGTTTGGGGTAACCTAAGCCACTCCAATTATAAGTTTTGTGGCCCAGCTTTGACAATATAAAAAATCCACAAGGGCCACAGATGCACCATGGACGAGTAATTTAGGCAGACAAAAAAAAAAACATTTTCCAGGTAAAGTCCTTTAGTTTGTGATTTATTTCTCCTTTGCAAGCAAGCAAACAGAAATGGACAAACATTTTCCTCCCTGCTTCTTCTGTGCTGGTAAAAAAACCATATGCCCACCCAGATGCATGCTGGCAGCCTATTTATAAACTTAATCTACCCAAATTGCTCATACCTAATCAGAAACAAAGAAACATAACTAAATAACCAAAAAAAAAAAAAAAAACACAAAAAAAACATAATCTCAAAACAAATATCAAACAATAAAGTAAAATAAATAACCTTGACTAGATTATCCACAAAAAATAAAAATGTCATTAATTAATAACAAAAAATAATTGGCTCCTACAATAAGCTTTATCAAAACTGAAAGTTTTAAGCCTAGTCTTAAACGTAGACACGGTGTCTGCCTCACGGATCAATTGTTGGAGTTGGTTGCACAGGAGAGGAGCCTGATAACTAAAGGACCTGCGTCCCATTCTACTTTTGGAGACTCTAGGAACCACCTTGCAATGTTCTGTTAGGAACATATGGGATAATCAGATCTCAAATATATATTGCAGCTTGATTATTAAGGGCGTTGTACATCAGAAGGAGAATTTTAAATTATATTCTTGATTTAACAGGAAGTCATTGAAGGGTAGCTAAAATTGGATAAATATGATCCCTCTTGTTGATTTTCACCAGAACGCTTGCTGCAGCGTTTTGGACCAGCTGAAGGCTTTATATGTGTATTTATATGAACATTTTATGTATCCAAATTTGTTCATATGTCTGTACTATTACAGTAGACATTATTATCAAATGTATAAAGTATATTCTGCGTCTAAATGAAGAAAAAATAGTCGTGTGGTGCCACCTAGTATTGTTTCTTGAAATTTCAAGAAGGCTTGCAGTTAGCGAATTAGCATTTCTTAAGTAATAGAGTTCATATTACATTTTTTGTCTAACATTTTTTGAGGAATATCATAAAGACAAGTCTGAGCCCCTTTTGGAAGAGATATCTATTTTTTCTTATTTTTATTTTTCTGACGACAATCCGGTCCTAAGCCCCTCGAGGCTGTTGTTTCCGGACGGTATATTTTTGCGAACGTACTCCTCGTCTCGCCCAGCAGCTACAATACCAGGTAACTGCTAAAAAAAATAAAAATCTCTGTCGGAAAACGTCTGTTATTCTACTTTGCATTTGCATTGTAGGTAACGAAGACATTTAAGTGTGATTATAAAGATGTCGTTCATTGTTTTAAATTGAATTATGCTGATTGTGTTAGAATCAACCCGCTAGCTAACGTTAGCAACCTGACTTCCTGAATCTTGCTAACCGCTCAGCTGACAGACTGCTGCAGTCTTTGTCCCTGACATGTTTGTTGACATGGACTTGAGCAGTATATACATTACAGTACATTTTAATACCAGCTCTGCCAGCTTTCAATGACATGAGCTAATTTGTGTAAAAGTCTTCTAAAAACCCACCCTTGTTCTGCCTCTATTTGTGGTGTCTCTTCTTTATATATTTCTTATCATAGATCATGGAGTTCGCTGAGCTGATAAAGACCCCCAGAGTGGACGGGGTGGTCCTGCACCGACCCTTTATGCCCACCGTGGAGGGAACTCTGTGTTTAACCGGCCACCACCTGATTCTCTCCTCCAGACAGGACAACACAGAGGAGCTTTGGCTGCTCCATTCAAACATAGACTCCATAGAGAAAAGGTGACATTAGTACTACCGTAGGACTTTTACAAGTTTGCTCGCATAAATGCTCTGAACTGAGACTATTAAAAATGCTTTTAATTACTTGCATCAATTATTGATGAAAAATACAGATATTTTCAAACGTATTCACTCTGAACCTTTTTGGATTTTGTCTTGTTTCAACTATGTACATATTTTATTGGGATTTCGTGCGATTGACCAATATAAAGTAGGGCATGATTGTAAAATGGGAGCATAATTATTTTAGTTGTTTTTTTTTTAAACTTTGCCAATGAATATTTGAAACATGTATTTTGCTTGCACTATTAGGAGACCGCTAAATAAAATCCAGTGCAATGAAAAACTTAAAAACACCGTCTCCATAATGAAACATGGAGTGGTAACATCTTTCTCTGGTGATGGCTTTCATCGGCAAGGCCAGAAAAGCAGTTCAGAGTTGATAAGATTGTTGTTGTTGTAACCTTTATTTATCAAGATAGATCTCATTGAGATTAACAATCTTTTTTTTTTTCAAGAGAGACCTGGCCAAGAATGGCAGCAGCACACAATTCCAATCAAAAACTACAGACATGTAAATATATTAAAGACACAATTTTGGCAGAATCCCCCAAAAAATAAAAATAAAAAAATAGGCAAAACATCTACAAACCTTAAGATGATGGATGGTGCTAAATACTGGGTCATCCAGGAAGAAAAGCTTTAAGAGGCTGTGAAAAAGACATACAGCTGGAGTGAAAGTTCACTTTCCAGTCAGGCTTTAAAAATAAATCTTGAGTGAAAATAAATTTTAGATTATAGCATATTAATGAACTGTGCTGCAAAGATTGGGCAGCTTTTTTAGGTACTAGATATGCAAAACTGGTAGAGACATACGGCAAAAGCCTGAGAGCTCTAGTTACTGCAAAAGGTTGTTCTAAAAATAGTAGAGCGCATATATTTACACCAAACCTTTCAGATTTTTTTTTATACGGAAGAAAAGTGTATAATTATTTTTCCACTTAACATTTATGAGCTATGCAAGTGCTGCACAAGGCTTATAAATACATTTTGTGGGTTATACAGGTGTACCACAATTGTATTAAAGTTTATATGTTTACATCTTCCATTGGGTCATTTGACTATAACGTATTTTTGGATTGCTTGCTAAAATATATTTTTCAAAGCTGCTTTTTTTAAACTGAACAAACTAAAGAACAAATATAAAGGCAAGGCACATTTATTTGTATAGAACATGTCAGTACAAGGACGACACAAAGTGCTTTACGTGATTGAAACAGGAAAAAAAAAAGCAAGTTAAAATAAGAGAATGTGTCCTGATTAAAAGACATTTATATCTATGAACTGAATAAGTCAGACCGCTGATCAGTGGATTACCCATTGGGCAAATAAGTGAATATATATTTCAAATTAAGCTCAGTTTAATATGCTTCAAACAATCGCAAAATAATACAATCTACAAAAAAAAAATTTATTTAAATATTCTGCTACATACCACTTTAAAATATACTTTTGATTTATTAGGTATCCTAAACAGAATAAATTATTCATTTATTGATTATAATATTGATCAAAGTAATTATTTTAAAGACTTCTATTCCATAATCGAGCAGCCCCAGCTCGGGTTTAGTTTAAATAGAACTTTTCAGTTACCAGTGAATGCCTAAGTTCTGAGCTAGGCAATATATAGTCACTGAAAATTAATACAACGGCAATTCACAACAAGTGTCACATCAAAGTACTTTACAAAGTCAGTTAAATCAAATCATATATACAGATTTGTCAAAAACCTTTCTACCGAAACCCAGCAGGTTGCCTCGAGTCTTGACAAGCAGCATTCACTCCTCCTGAAACAGCGTAGAGCCGAGGTGGACAGTCGGACAAAGAGCTCATATAAAAAAGGATGGTCCATTATTTATTAAGAAATCTTAGTAAATCCAGTTCATTAGTAGAGCAGGTGTTGGTTTGTATTTTAGCATCACTTTGGTATAAGACCACACAAATGATCTTGGTGCACTTGGATTTTGCCGCAGTAAATGTTATTGAAAGGGGTTACAGATCAGACTGGAATATTTAAAAAGCCCAGAGAGACTGTTTTTAAATCCCTCACCTCATGTGGTTTTACCACTTTTGTCAATGCAGGCTGGTTAAACCTTTCAGCGTGGAGGAAAATAAAAAAACTGGAATACAACTTCTTTGGCTTACACGAGTGTTAGACATATTAGGAATGGTTTCTCACATGTACAATGCGACTGTATAACAGTAATCGGTCGGTTTAGACTTCCAGGTGGTGACTTAGATATCTATGTTGGTTAGATGGCCTAAGTCTTTACTGACAGGATGTTTTAGTCCAACACAATCTGGCCTGTTTGTCCTCTAGATTTGTTGGCTCCCTTGGAAGCATCATAGTCAAGTGCAAAGACCTGAGGGTTATTCAGCTTGACATTCCTGGCATGGAGGAGTGTCTCAACATCGCCAGCTCCATTGAGGTAAAGCCTCCGGGAGTGTGTGTAGAGATGTTAATGATTATTTTTAAAGGGGGGCGGAGGTATCGGGACGTTCTGTGCATTATTAAAAATATTGTTTCCTATCTCTGTTCCTCTCAAGGCTCTGTCCACACTGGACTCTGTCTCTCTGATGTATCCTTTCTTCTACCGGCCCATGTTTGAAGTCATAGAGGACGGGTGGAATTCATTTCTTCCTCAGGACGCCTTTAAGGACCTGGAGTCCATGGTACAGTGACAGATACTGAGAAAAGAACAGCACCTACCCTTAGCTTCAAGTCTGCAGCACGCTCATACCCTCATGTAACACAACACTATTCCCTCTCTCAGACGGATGAGTGGAGACTGAGCGATGTCAACAAAGACTTCACCGTGTGCCAGTCTTACCCCCGTCTCGTGGCAGTCCCGAAGAACATCGACGACGACACGCTGAAGAAAGTGGCCACGTTCCGCCACAGCGGCCGCTTCCCGGTGCTAAGCTACTACCACAAGAAGAACGGCATGGTGATGATGCGGGCGGGGCAGCCCCTCACCGGCACCAACGGCCGGCGCTGCAAGGAAGACGAGAAGCTAATCAACGCCACGCTGAGGCCAGGGAAACGGGGATACATAATCGACACGCGCACCATCAACGTCGCCCAGCAGGCCAAGGCTCGAGGCGGCGGGTTCGAGTCTGAGGGGAACTACCCCCAGTGGCGACGGATCCACAAAGCCATTGAAAGGTGAGTGGATACGAAAGGACGCGGTGCTTTGTCACATTGCAGACGTTTCATTGGACTTTTATGCGCTCCCTACAGGTAATTGTGACATGGAAGGGAAAGTATGCATGGGTTAAATGTTGTTTTTTATAGATACAATTTGAAAAAAATGTGGGATTGATTTATATTTATCCCCCTTGAGTCGATTTTGTAGAACCACAATTCAATGCAATTACCGCTGCAAGACCTTTTATGGTATGTTTCTACCAGCTATGCTTGTAAGAAAACATTTGCCCATTCTTCTTTGCAAATTGTCTCAAGCTCAGTCAGGCTGGAGAGCTGTGAACATCATGTCTTACAACTCATTCTTCATTTCTGTGTACCACTTTGTAAGGCACTGGACACAACAACGAGTTGAACTGTTACAGTGCAGTGTAGCTTTTTTCTAAAGAGTTGTTTCTATGATACACTGCAAAAAGGGAACTAAAAGTAGGTAAAATCCTCTTGAAATTAGTGTATTTTTCTTTGATTTGAGCTGGTAAATCATTCTATCTGCCAATGGAATAAGATTTTTGTACTTAAAATAAGAACAATTCATCTCTATCATCTTATTTCAAGTGCAGGACATCTAATTATCCTATTTTAAGGCTGGAAATTCTCATTCCATTGGCAAATAGTCTTATTTAGCTTCTCAAATCAGGAAAAAATATACCAATTTTAAGAAAATTTTACTTACTTTAAGTTCCCTTTTTGCAGTGTAGAACTTAAGTGTTACGGTAAACGAGTTTGTTTCTTTAGGAGTCGTAAATTATTTGGACCTTTTCAGGTACAACGTCCTCCAAGAAAGCCTGATTAAGCTGGTGGAGGCCTGCGGCGATCAGTCCCACAGCATGGACCGCTGGTTAAGCAAGCTGGAGGCCTCCAACTGGCAGACTCACATCAAGGAAATCCTCACCACTGCTTGCCTGGCGGCCCAGTGCATCGACAGGTCAGGGGCCTCTCTTGCATCTGAAAGCTCTTATCGTTTCAGAGAGACGTTGTAAAAAAGGACATCGTCGTGTGTGTGTGTGTGTGTGTGTGCTTTAGGGAGGGCGCATCGGTGCTTGTCCATGGAACAGAAGGGACGGACTCCACCCTGCAGGTGACCTCCTTGGCTCAGATCATCCTGGATCCGGGGTGCAGGACCGTTAAAGGCTTCCAGGGTCTAGTGGAGCGAGAGTGGCTCCAGGTGAGGCTCCGTTATCTCCGGTGCTCTGTCGAACGCGCTGTTTTTATAACTTCAGGTGGAGTTTTGCTGTCACTCATCACGGCTCGTCCTCTCTCGTTTAACGTCCCACTCAGGCAGGCCACCCGTTCCGGCAGCGCTGCGGCCAGTCTGCCTACTCCAACAGCAAGCCTCGGCAAGAAGCTCCTGTCTTCCTGCTCTTCTTGGACTGCGTGTGGCAGATCCTTCGGCAGTTTCCTTGCTCCTTTGAGTTCAACGAGAGCTTCTTGGTGCTGCTCTTTGAACACGCCTATGCCTCTCAGTTTGGTACTTTCCTGGGTAACTGTGCAGCTGACAGGTCAGTTCAAGCAATTAAATGCAGAACCAGCAGCTTATATAAGACACACGTTGGATTCTACCTCCTCGTTTGTCTCTTTGGCTGAATATGAATGGGATCGGTCCTGTTTCTGCTTTCCTTTTGCTCAAGTTTTATTTTTCATCATATCTCGCAGAGCCAGACTGTCACTTCCTGAGAAGACGGTATCACTTTGGTCGTGGGTGAATCGGCCACAGGAGCTGGAGCGTCTCACCAACCCCCTTTACGAGGCCAACAGTCTTGTGATTTGGCCCTCCGTGGCTCCTCAGAGTCTGCTCCTGTGGGAAGGTAAGCCGCGGCCGAAATCGTAGGTGGCTGACACAATCCCCTGTTGAAAAAGCCGCTGTCCAAAAATATGTGGAAACCAAAGGAAAAGTTCTTAAACTTTTCAGGAGTAAAAACGTACAAACATATCGGACTTTTGCTTAAAATACAGCAACAACTAGAAAGTAAGCATATTTGACCTCGTCTGTGAAGAAATTTAAGATGGTCGGTTGAAAGGCTGAAACGGGAAGAGCAGAAGTATTTGAGACTAGCTCCATATTATCATATTGGCTACATTTCATTTCCAGGTTCCAAGTTGTTAGGATTTAGTCACCTTTTGCATGAGACATGTTCCCTCTGGTTTAGAAAACATGTAAAGGAAACTGGAAACAATTTGACTTAATAAAAATGTACTTTGGAGATTATGTTTGTTAGATTATTTGTAGAACCTGGACCTGGATGGGGCCTACACCGCTTCCAGCAATCCTGTTCTATTAGTTCCTATACCACTGGGGCTTTGACTCATACGTTTATTGGTAGTCTAAATGCTACTATACAAATCAATTTCTGGTTATGTTTAAGGAATTAAAAGCATAATAACGAGTCTGCTGTTTTAGCCACGTTGCGATTGCATTTCCCTACAAACATTTTGAAGTTTTACCAGAAGGGGGCACTAAAGATCTCCACAATAATAGCCTTTCATGAGTCAGATTTTTATATTCAATTCAAATCACTCACTCTGCCTTAATTCAGTGCGAATTATATATATTACACTGAAAGCACAGGCCATACCACCTCCTCTGAAGGTAAACATTTATTCTGATAAATTATAAGTAATGGAAATAATAAGGTCACTCAGTGAGTGAATAAAACAATGAAATTCAGTTTGTAGAGCTCTTCGCATACAAACAAGTAGAGCACAAAATGCTTCAGCTGAAAACAGACTCGGAGGTATAACAAGTTGTTCAAATAAAAAAATTGTATTTGGAAAAATTGTTAGACATGTGGACTGTTTTAAAGGATGAGGAACTGAGGAGAAACTTGTGTCAGCCAACACAGGCAAATAATCCGAAACATTTATGAACACATTAAGTTCTGAAACATGAAATGATAGAAAGAAAATGCAGTAAAGATCCAAATATTTGGTTTAAAATCAAAATATCAAGTACAATAGAATCCAGATAGATACTAATATAAAACTAGTTTGATATTAGTGATAACAATAATAACAGGACTATATTAATGCATGAATTAATAACTAATTAAATCTACATCTAAAAGCAGGACTTAATAGATGTGTTTTCACTGAGCTTATAAAAATGTCAACACCCTCAGCTCGCTGCAAAATCCTGTTTTTTTTTTTTTTAATCTAAAACATAAACTGTAGAAAAAAATGCCTGTTACAAAGAAATGATGATTTGAATGAGACTATCATTGCTTAAAAGCATAACAGTTATAATTTATCGACCTTTTATTTGTGATGGGATGAGCATTTAGAGGTAACCTTCCTCTGGTCGTATTCAACAGAGAACAGCTAAACATGTTTATCTGTGCAGCATTATGGGCCGCGCTGAAGGCAAATCCTCACCGACACCAGAGCCCGCTGATGCTACTCAGCGTAGAACATCTTACTTCCAGCTCAGTTAGTCATCATAAATCACACACTGGCTAATCTTAGTCCTGTAGCGCACTCATAGACGTGGCAGTGAAGAGTCATAATCATAAGCCTCATACATTGAAGCATGTGGCTTTTTTTCCTCCCAAGGTTCCAGGTTGATTCCTACAGCTTTGCAGGATGATGCAATCCTAAATTGTTCTTTCACCTGGTTAGTTGGCACCCTATATCCAAATGAGTCTGCACAAATTGTCAGTCAGTGTCAATACAGCATCTTAAAAAAAATAAAGCTTTCCAAAAAGCAATAGGTTTTGGACAAATGTATCATAAATATAGGCTTCCTGATGCTTCATACCTCCAAACCAGTGTGTTTGAACGCAGAATAGGAGCCCTGTGCTGCAGTATCACTGTATAACAAGAAGTATTGTCCCAACAAGCTGAGTTTGAAACCACTAACTGTATGTTGAATATTCTACATTTTTCTGCAAGGTTTTATCTATCCAAGTCAAAACATTTCCAATTTCTGTGGCGATATAAACATGTTCGAGTTGACTGAAGACGCGGTGAATAGATGGTAGAGTTGTGACCGCTATCCGTCATCCGAAGCATTTCTGAGCAAAAGAGGCTCGGATGCAAAAGTGGTTTAAAGGAGATTTGAAGTTCTCTTGAAAAGGTCTTTTCATTTTTCGGACGCCACAGAGTCTCCAGTTCCATCTTGATCTCGTTGCTCTTCGTTGGAGGAGGGAATCAGCGTTTATAACCGTTGACGGGGGATACGTGCCCGACCATTCATAAAGAAAAGTTGGGGGAGGGTAGTCTGCGCACAGGGGTCACATGGGTTCAGGCTCTCTGTGTGAAAGGCCTCCCCCACCGCCCAGCGCTTTAGACTAACCCCCTCATTCTAAATGAGGTGAAAGCAGACATTTGAGAACTCACTGGAGCACGTGACGTTCTGCTTACGGAGCCCTTTTACTTGAAAATGACCCTCCTTTCTGGGTAGGTTTGAAAGACTCCAAAGAGCACCGGATCTACAGCTGCTGATGTGCACGCTGACAAAGACTAGTGGGTGATGTAAAGCGTTCGCGGAAATGCTGAGGCGGCAAATGGGGCGGTAGATTATTTTATAAACTAAAAAGACCAAATGGGTGTCCTTAGTCGTAAATGTAAGTTACTCTGTCACTTGTTTAGGATTGGATAGGGCTTTAAACTAATTGCTTTTAGTAAATATTAGGTTTTTTCTTTCTATATTAGACCTGAAGTTCAGAAAACTGTTTCTCCAGATATTTCTACTGTAGCGAAAAAAATTTGAAGAGTAAAAGCTGTGATAGTTGACAGGCTGATAAATCAGCTCTAAACCAGACCAAATCTCCGTGGTCTCTTCTCCTCTTTAAAGTCTCATTTCGGATCACAGGGTTTTTTCTTTATTCACAGTCTGTGCCCGTTTTCAACACTCGTTGATCGTCACTCCTATTGGAAATGACCTTCGTAGCCAAACTTGATGACAAATTCTGGATACACCTAATACACTGGTTGAGTCTTCAGAGTTTGACACAAATAAAGCAAACTGGACGAAAATGCCTACGTAATTTGATTTTGAAGGCACTTGAACGTCTGAAATTTTTCAGGATCTGCCTTTGAGGTAATTTACTCTAGCAACATATATCTGGTCTTGCTCATAATTGTGGCAAAACGTTTGCTGATAGAACTGGTCATTACTGTTCCTTCTGCAACACTGTTTAAGTTGTGGCACGTCTATCTCAATAAACAGTTTTCTGGTGTTCAAGGGGATCATTTCTTTTAGAATCAAAGCAAAACTGGTACAGGGCCATCACTAGGATGGGAAGACAGGGACGCCTTGCCCCCAGGGCCGTTAGAAGCCGTTAGCAGCGTGGCCCAAAAAAAGTAGTCAACACCTCTAAACAGGCTTTATTCATGTATTCAGGGATTCCTCTTTAAGTGATCTTGGTGCATCGCCACAGCAAAAATAAAAGCTGCCACACCTTCAGAATACTGTTTTTTTTTTTTTTTTTTTTATGTGAAAAAAGCAATGTAAAGCATATGATTTATATCTCTATATATAGCCAGACAGCTCCTGCCTGTCTGGCTGCAAAGCTGCCTACTGTGTGGTGCGCTGCTCTCTGAAGCAGAGGGAGAGCAAAAGGCAACAGAAAGGAAGAGGTTTTTTTGCCCAGGGCCGTCAAATCGACCCCAATTTTAATGCATGTTGCATCTGAACGGCAGTAGTCTGGTTAAGTAACATAGTTTGGCCTTCATGCCTTTCCTACACAAGTCTTAACAAGTTCATGATTTAAAATCCCTCATGTTAGAGCTCTCTGCATGAAGAAAAAAAGATACTAGAAAATACCGCTGTGATGAAAATGGAGGCGCTCTCACTGTCTAGACGAGGATTTTACTTCCCAGAGCCTAGGTTAAATGATCCGGTCTTCACCAGGTTCTATAACTACAGAAATCTAGCCTCATGTGAACCAAAACACACAACAGATTCCTTCTAGTCACGTTATTTATTTGACAAAGAAGCTGCAATTGGAAACCTGTGTTTAAAAACTAAGTACAGCTTTGCTCCCTCCATTAGAATAAGGAGGGAAATTAGCGGGTTATGCTGATCAAATCAGCAAACTATTTCTGTGGTTAATTTAGAACCTACATAGTCTAAAGTCAGTTTTGACCCTAATCTGATTGAAATCCATCCCTCTGTCCATCCACATGTATGCTTAAATACATACATAAGTACATGCATGCATAAATACATCCATACATAATACATGGAAATATTAGCTGGCAATTCATACGTATATGCAGATGAAAACATATTGGGAACTCTGGAAGCTTGAGTTTGGGAAAGCGTGATATTTTGATAGAAAAAAATGCAGCCAAACCCCAATTTAATGCGTACTTGAGATCTTTCATGTACATGTACAGAGTTATATTCTTTATTATGAGCATGCATTGACCAGGAGATTCATAACGATACAAAATCGTGTTTAACCATGCCCTCGTTTTCTGCATTTTGCTTTGGGAGTCACCTCGCCGCGCCGTTGTTCTGTTGCAGGAGTTTTCCTTCGCTGGAACCGCTCGTCCAAGTGTTTGGACGAGGCTTACGATGAAATGGTCCACATAATCGAATACAACAAGGAGCTTCAGAACAAAGTGAACAGCCTGCGCCGGCAGCTGGCTCAGCTGGAAACCGAAGATCCCCTGCTGAACACGCCATAGAGAGAGAGAGAGAGAGAGAAAGGTAGCAAGATGGTTTAAAGGCGGAGAAAATGTCCAAATAACTACAGAAAGGTCACGTTCATTATGTCCTTTGGCTTTAATAAAGCTTAAGTGATTCTCAGATATTTCAAAATAAATTCAGTCTTTTTGGTTTTAAGTGAATTTAGGTATTGATTGCACAACGAGCATTTGTGGGGTCAATTGTTTAACGCGCACGTTTCTGATATGGGCTTCTTAACAAGCTTGGATTAAAGCACTTCATCTCACCGTAATCTTGTGTCGTAATACATGAAGCTTTGCACACGCAGAAAAAAAAAACCCTAAATCGCGCTTGACTTATTAGCAGATTTTTACTTTAGCAAAGCATAATCAAACCTAACTCCAAATTTCTAATCATATTCAGTTTTCTCATATATGTATATGTATATATTCGGGGTTTACATTTCTGCCAAGCATGCTGCCAAATGTATACGGCATTAAGGCGCTGCAGCGTTTCTATGGCAGCATGCGTGGTGTTGTAAGGTGTTCGGATGAAACGTGTAGGTTGGGTCAGCACCTTCTGTACTGTACAACAGCTGAGTTTTACGGAGTAGAAACATCTGCTATGTTTAACAGGTTTTTCGTTGGAGCTCGAGTTGGTAGCATGAAATTATACATATAAGTAACAACTCAAAACATTTAGTTTATCCCATCCTTGAACATAAAATGATGCTATCCAATAGAAATATTGCTGAAGTTTGTAATGCAGGACCATTTTAATGATGGTGCTGTGGCAAAAGGGGCCCGTTTCTGAGAGTCGATCCCATTGACGTTCATCTGCTTGAGTCTGTACTAAAGGAAGATGTTGCTTCAAAGACCTATACGTGTTTTGTCTAAATAATTGTTTAATACTGTTGAGTTAAAATGTATTTGTGGGCTATTAGGTACCTGACGCACTTTTTTATTTGTTTTATTTAGCGTGTACAAAGTCATATTGAGTCTCATAGATATCATGTCCAACAGTTGTACTGAAAAAGTAAAATCATGCCAATATTTAAAATGGGTGTTAGTACAGACAACACATTCCACAGTAGAAATCTTTAGGACTTTTAAGTCATGGGACATGTTTTTTTTTTTCATTTTTTGCTTTAAAGTATGTTCACTTTGTGGAAATATGTATTTTTTTTTTACTAGTTTACAGTAAATATCCTTGTCCCTTGTGTGTTCTGTGTGTATTTTTACGTTTGCCAAACAACCTTTGACCTTTAAATCATTCAAATTACATTTTGAAGAAAGGCAAACCATGTCGGAGATAAACCAGCGTTTTGTTTACACGTGGCAAAACATTAACCAAAAAAAAAAAAAAAAAACTCTTTTCATTTCATCTTTTGGGATTTTTGTGTGTCGCAGACCTCTTTCTCATTTCAGTTTCATTACTTTTCAAACTGGGTTATCGTAATTTGTTTGCTTCAGCTAAAGAAGCAGGAAATCAACGCTATCCTCGTGACTGACGGCTGGTTAAAAGAAGAAAAAAAAAGTACCGCAAATTCCAGTTTAAAATTGCTTCTCCCATTAGGTTCTTGTCATCACGACACTAGTTCATTCCCTGACTTTGTGAGAATACAAGTTTTCCCCTTGAGTTTTCACTAAATGCTGCTTTAACCTGTCGGTCACAATGTTCTGGATTAGCCGTGTTCAGAAAGCTTCATGCTGCTCTCTGGTTATTTCATCAAAACGTGGATCAGGGGTACGCATTAGAAGCGCTGTTGTCAATGACTAAATGCATTATATGTGTCTTTGTTTAAGTATAATCTGCACACCGTAGCTCACCTTAAGGGTTATGTACTGTAATAATCACACTAAAGGACTTTTAAATTGCATTGCTATGTGTTACCCTCAGCCAAAAATCCAGCTTTTTCTTTGCTACGGTGGAATTGGTGGTAATTGTACAAATTCAAGCTTGCATTTATATCTCTGATTTTTATATCTGTAAAGAATCAATGAATGAACTCTAAAAAAAAAAACAATGCTCAAGCTCTAGAGAAATGATCTCTTTTGTCTGTGCTGCTTCCTGACTTTGTGCAATGCCTTATTGTAAAACCACAGTTCATCTTAATGTGTACTTTTATCACTGATGATTACATTTTTGTTAAAAAAAAAAAACTTCATTCAAAAGTATTCCATGTTTTCTTTTGTTTGAATACATTAAAAGTTCTACTTTAATGAATATAAATGTTATTTTTCAGTTGTCTTTTTTTCTAAACATGAATCCTTTGTTTCCACTTAAGCTCATATTATTTGACAGGTATATTCCGAGTTCTATTTAAGGGCTGCTGCTCTAAATTTTCAAAAGACATTTTAGATTTCAAACACTACATGGCTGATAAAACAAGAAATAATAAATGACACCCTCTACCCTTTGTGGCGGCGTTTAGACATTCGCTGCAGTCATTGGTGCATTGGAGCGTTACAAAATGCTAAAGTTCAACAAGTAAAGGGATGTGTGACGTAGGAATTAAAGTTTCAGCTTGAGCTTTGGAGCGGATGGAAGTGACACTTTAACCCTTTCTCAAAATGAAATGCATGTCTAAGAAATCGTTGCACAGTTGTTCCAGATCAGACAGTCTGTACGCATTAGAAACCTGTGTTTTAAAGACATGCCGTACACCTCTGTTCTCAGAGTGAGAACAACCTGTCAACCTCTGTAGGACTGAAGGGCACAGTGTTGTGCTTAACCTGTCTTACATTTTCTGAAACTGGTAAAAACAATAAAATAAACAAAATGTTACAAAAACAACCACAATTACGAAAGCTGATCAACAATAGCTAACACTGTGTTTGGACTGGCAGCCCTCCATCCCTAATGGCACCACTGGCAAAGTTGTGTAATGAGCTTTAAAACGGATTACTCTATTATTGCACCAACATAATTTTAAAGTGAAAAATACAGAGATATCCAATCTTTTACTTGAATACCTTTATTGATTTGAAAATAATATTATGGTAAGAAATTAGGTTTCTTTTGTTTTTTATTGGTTTTTCGCCAATCCCTACTGTATCACTTATTTCCTCCCGTTACAATGTGCTTTTCAAGCTGGAGTGTTGAGGAGCTTTTAATGAGTAATGAATGCAACCATCAGGTTTATTAGACTCTAAACACACTTTTACTATAATCTGATCAGATAAATAATATTTTTATTTTTTTTTTGCCAACAAGTATATTTCTAGCATGGAACAAAGAATGGAAATGTTTAAAATTGTACTTTGTTGTGTATGGTGGAGGATCTGTGATTGATGTACTGTCCCTATCTATCTATCTATCTATCTATCTATCTATCTATCTATCTATCTATCAGTCTATCTATCTATCTCTCTCTCTCTCTCTATATATATATATATATATATATATATATATATATATATATATATATATATATATATATATATATATATATATATCTTGAATAATAAGCCGTGTGTTATTACTGTTTTTTTTTTTTACCACAGAACTAGCTTACATCACCCATATCTATGTGACATGTGACAGAGGAGCAGCTTTCTAATGTAACTGCCGAAGGCTTCAGTTTCAGTCTGACCCTTCCCGCCCCCTTGTTGCTCGCCCAGCAGTGAGTAAACAGCACCCCCAGGCTCTGCACCGGTGTTCCCACCGCTGTGACGGAGCAGTCACCTGATGAGGTGACTCAAAACTTATAGACAGAGAGCAGCTCCTTTATACAGGCATGTGTTGGCAGCCACTTTGTTTACAGTCAGGCCTGCAATCGGCGCACCAGTTTTTTTTGAACACGTTACTTTATGAAGTCAACCTGAAATAAAAAAAAAGATATATAAAAATCTAGCTTCGTTGAGGAAATAAATCAAGGCGCTTAACGCCCAGCTTTGAAAACTTTAAAAATACCCGCATTTGTTGCAACATAGAGTGGTCATCTAACAGATATTCAGTGTCATCTTGCTGTTATGCTTCCCTGGAAATAGGGGACTATTAGAGTTCAACTAGTTATGGTACAATAAGGTTTTTAATCTTGTTTTTTTTTTTTTTTTTTTTTAAGTGCCAGTTTACGGCTTAACTTGTCTTCAGTATCTCTTTAGGCAGCCTTCATTCACAGCAAACAAATCTGAAAGAGAAAGACAGGATGTGTGCACCCTTCCATGAGCCTTTCTTTACCAGCTTGATATGAATCAGGTCAGAGCCGTGATGCTGACTGGAACTGTGATTTAAAAAGACGTTAAGAGAACTATTTTCTCTTCTGCAGAAACATTGTCCCGTTTTTTTTTTTTTTTTTTCCATTCAGTGAGGATGCCAATTACTATTAATTGGACACATTGAGTTATTAAAGAATATCCCCCATTTCAAAGTTTTGTGAAGAGAAATTTGAAAAGAGAGCCTGAGTCTACATTCAGCCACTCCCTGTGACCTTTAGCTGAAAATAAACAAAACAAAGTCACCTAGAAGGGATTGACGAAAGCTACTTCACTGCAAAAACGGAACTAAAAATGAGAACGTTTTCTCTAAATGACTTTGTATTTGTCCTTGATTTGAGCAGATAAATAAGATTCTCTGCCAATGGAATGAGTATTTTGACCCCTAAAATAAGACAATTAGATATACTGCACTTGAAATATGATCATGAACATGAGTTGTTCCTATTTTAAGTGCAAAAATCTTTGGCAGATCAACCTATCTACCTGCTCAAATCAAGGACAAATACACTCATTTAGAGAAAATTTAACTTATTTTCACTTTTGCAGTCCGCTAGGTTTGCGGGCAAAATGAAGCAGCTCCGGTTTTCTTCCATTTGTGGGCGATGGCTTGACAGTTTCACTGTTCGAGGTACAAAGCCTGGGATATCGTTTTGTAATCTAACCCCGCTTTAAACCTCTCCACAACATTATCCATGACACGTCCGATGTAGGGTTAGGTTACTTCTGATGGCACCTGACTACAATGGGTTTTATTTAGATGCATCAAAATATAGGAAATGGGTGGGTGGGGGGGCTAAACAAAATGTACACCGACCTTTTAAAGGTATACTATGCAAACGGGGTTGATTTTCCAGCGAGGCTCCCCCCAGAGGGCGAAAGTAAAAGTGCACTGTCATAAAGATGCTCAGCTGTTCTGGTTCTCCGTCAAGCCAGGCGCGGTTGTTTTGAGCTTAGCAGGCAAACGCAACGAAAAGTAAAAAAAAAAAAACGGCAGTACAAACAATGACTAACACAGTGAAAGTATGAACATCAGGCTTCCCACAGCGCTATCTTGGCGCGGCGGCCGCGGCGAGGCGGCTGCCGCCGCGGCCGCCGCCGCGGCCGCCACGGTAGCGTCTCGCCAACATTAAAAAAAATAAAATAAATAATAATAATAATAAAACTCGATATGCTTGCATGTTTATTTGACGTTAACACGCGGTTCTTTGTTGTTGCTTTGCATATAGTGAATGGCAGGGCAAAAACACATGGAGTTCTCGCCGTAAAGCAGCACGAGACTTCTGAGCCTGTGGGTGCGGGCCGAGGGCTCGCGGTATTTCCCCCACAGACCACCAGGGCGGCCGAGAAAACCTTTGTTCGACCTGAACTGACTCATTTAATCATCCAAAACGGTATGGAACACATTAATTAACTGAAAAATGTTGCATAGTATGCCATTAACTTGGAAGAAATGTTTGAGAATTAAATTTCATTTTCACTTTGTAATGAATCCCAAGAAAATACAAATAAGCTTGTGATCCTAACTTCGAATGTGAGAAATCTGAAGGGGTGTTATTACTTTTTAAACTTTTTTTTTTTTTTAGGTTGAGGAGGTGTGTAACCGTCCCAGGAAACACAAAGGCACGGCCTTTGTGTTTGTGCAGAAAAATCTGCGCCTTTTCTGCTGACCTTAGTGCTGAGGGAGGAAAGAAAAGCCCAAAGACAAAAGACAACCGGTTGCTGATGCTGTTTTGCAGCATAATTACGCACAGTTACCCAAACGCTGGACCCGCATGCATTTATCTTTTTCCGCATATGCAGCCAAAGCGTTTGTTGCACGACTACATTTCATCAATTCTTGAAATTTCTTACATATTTTGCCGTTATCCTTCGTCTTCTAAATAATCATATATCGCGACCAAATACTGGCCAATAGGTCTGTGCAGAAGTTCTGAAAGGTTCGCCCACAAAACGTCTGGCTGATCTGGAAACAGCAGGTGGAGTCACTTCGAAATCAGCTCCTTGCGCACAGTGCAGAGCGCCAACTTGGCATAAAACAAAGAAATGGCACTTTGCAAAACGAGAGAGTGAGCGCGTCGCTGACAGGCGTGAATGGAGGGGAGCCGTCTGGGAGGGGAGGACCGCACCTCCCAGGTTGAGCCAATCAGGAACGCTGCCGGGCGGCCCCCCAGAGAGCAGATGGCCGCTGATATATAGTGGAATGGGCGCATCTGATGCAACACTTGAACGGAGATAACACCCCGAGCATCGCGTCAGCGCGCAGGAGGAGCAGCAGCAGCAGCAGCTCGAAGCAGGAAGCCGCATCACTCCTCTGCTTTTATTTTACTAGAGCAATTCACGCGTTTCGCCGTTTTATTTTGCGCCGATTATCATCACCGGTGAGTTACCTTTCCCCCCTCCAGTTAAGCTGTTTCTCAGATCCGTTATAATCAAGATTCATTTAAATCATGGTGTTAAAATAATTCTATGAATTAGAGTAATTGCCTTTAACGCGCGTCTGTTTTACTGCTCTATCTGTATATGTTAATATCAAAGAGGTCAAGATAAACACAATATTAGCGTTTTGGGACAAACTGTTGTAGTTAGAAGGCTTAAGATGGCTAAAGACACGTTCAGCCGGCGTCTGGCCTGCCGTTTCACGTCATTCATTCATTCCGAAAGGGGGAAATCCTCGCTAAATCCTTTTATTTTTTTCTTATTTTTTTGTACCTTACTACACCTAATTAAACATTTTAAATGTTATACAAGTGATTGTAATTTTTAATCAGGTAGCTACCGGTAAGTAGTCTTATCAAGATGCCTCCACGAGGCAAGGCAGGATCAGCCCCTATTATACCATTGGCTCTCATGATGTCTACGTTAACTGGTGAGGAGGACACAACAGGAACATGCGCAATGAAGTGATGACGTTGCAGAGCGCGTAATAAAAATCAATAGCCTTCTGCTTTTAAATGCACGTTTTCCCCTGTTTTTTTAAAGCTTTTTTTTGCCTGTTTGTAAACTATTCATATAAGAAAGTCTCCAATTTCTCAGTAAGGTGCTCAAAAGCAAAGAGTTGGATTCCTAATGAGTTCCAAAAATATTTCCAAATCCGGTCATCGAGGTCGCCGACCTGTTCTTGGCACCGTTTCCTCTGTCGCTGTGTGTCACTGTACTCCCTCTCTCTCCGATTGGCTCTCTGTGAAGGCAGGGCAGTATAAATTCTCTCAAGTTACAGGCTTTCCAACTTTTTTTGAGAGCCCTCAGCACCATCTGGTAAGCTCATGCTTTTGCGCAAGGCAAAAATACCCTGCGCAAAAGCCGAGTCGGTTTGTTAGACGCAAGGGTTTAGGCAATTAGTCAGTTTCCTTTAAATTTGGTGTTCACTGTGAGAAATATGTATTGGTTTGGTTATATGCTGTTGTAAATATGATGCTACATTGAAAATTTGTTTGTGTCAGACACGACTTTGTGCACGAGCGTCATTGCGCCTAGTGCAACAGCGCCAGATGAGGGCCACTAATATTTATAACAGAGCAGGATTTTAGTTAGTTAAGTAGCTGTGGTGGAACATAAAAAATAATTTCTGACTTTTAATGTCTATATAAATCTATATCTATATAAATAATCGTGATCCCCCTTAGGATTTTTTAACAGCCTAGTGAATATTTTTTTCAAAATACCCACATTAAAAAAATAATTGATTTTATATATCAGAAAATGTGTTTTTAGTCGAGTAAAAATGTTTTTTTGTCCATGATTTTAGGATACACTAGAATGTATTAATAAGCCATTATTTCAGAGAAGGGCCAAGAGGAACAGGAAGTAAATGAAATAAACGTAAATGTAAATAAATACATGTTGCAACTCATCAATACTTGTGCTTTCCTCTATTAATTTCATGTGTAAAGAATAAAAATGCACATTCAGACAGTGGGCAGAGGGTTATTGTCACACTTGAGATTTTCAGAGAATTATCCCTTTTATTTGAATAAATTAATTAGCTTTTTGTTAAATATTCCCTCAATACAAATGTACTTTTTGTAATTTACTCTTCTGATCATAGCACAATATTTCTAAAGAGCAATTCCAAATTTACTGCTATGGCTCGACGTTACATTAATACATGGCACAAAGGCGTAATATTTAAACATTTGTAAAATGATTACAGTCACAATCAGAATTAATACAAAATATGTATCCTTTTGAAACTGCTGGCGTAAAAAAAACAAATATATCCTATATTTCGCATTATAACTGTAATAAACAATATCTTATTTGGTTTTAGCTGCAGTAAAAAAAAAACATTTCTGCTCTCAGATCATGTGATACATTTTCCTTTATCATGGTATTTTACTCTCTGTAATTATACTGTATAAATCGTATATCCATTCATGCCTAATTTTATTTTATTTATTGTTTTTTCTGCAGGTACCGACATGCCTGTTATCAGAATCCTCAACAAGGTAGCCAAGCAGGCCCTGCTCAGCACACCGGGCTGTGGCTGCCAGCCTCTGACGGTGGCTGTGCGTACCATCAGCTTCTCCCCCCGGCAGGTCACATCGGATGCAAGCTTCCACTCTGTGTCTTTCTCAGAAACGGATCATCCCAAGGTGCTAATCACAGGTATGGAGCGTCTCATTCAGGCTGCATATGGCTCTCTAATATAAAGGACCACTTCCTGAAAAGAGGTCTCGTTTCGTTGCTCCCCCGGTTAAGACGAGATTTGTGAATGTAACTCGTGAGCTTGTACATAATGTGCTCTGGAGGGGCTTCAAGAACAGCGGGATTTTGGCCAAAGAGAGCTTGAAAAGGTTTCCACTTAAACACAAAGAGTCGGAGTGAAAGTGCAGCGGGAGGTTTTCTTATGGCCCTCTTTTCCAGTGGCTCAAATCTCCATGGAAATAGGCACTGGAGAACATTTGCTGCACCTCACTCTCCTGGTGCCACATCCTCACACGACCCTGTATCATTTGCAGGTGGTCTGGGGCAACTCGGAGTTGGACTAGCCAAACAGCTGAGGTCAGAATTATCACTCTCCTAACATTAAAGTCACATAAGTTGTTCAACAACTGGCTTCACTGGTTATATAAGCTGAAACACAATGGTTCACCCGTTGTAACGCGTCCCGTCTTTTCTGACTTTCACTCCCTTGCAGGAAGAGGTTTGGCAAGAACAACGTCATTCTGTCCGACATCAGGAAACCTCCTAACAACGTATTTCACAGTGGTGAGTTGCTTTAAACGGCCCCTGGAGACGTCGTCTCCTTAGTGAATACACACTAGGCAACCACATGATTGAACACAGTTACCGTACTGAGTATGTGACTAATCCTGAACCCTTTGAAAAGTTATTTTATTTCGCAACATTCAACTTTTTCTTATGTTGCAACAGGCTTTTGGCTTCTCTGAGAATGAGCAATGAACACCTAATGTGGAAACGATAAAACCCTAAATGATATATTCTATGGAAATCAATCGTAGTTTGTTAATACGTAAATTCTAACCTTGAGTATTCATCAATCTGTCCCCACCAGGTCCCTTTATCTACTCCGACATCCTAGACTACAAGAACCTGCGAGAAATTGTGGTGAACAACCGCATCACTTGGCTGGTTCACTACAGCGCCCTCCTCAGTGCAGTCGGAGAGGCTAACGTGGCCTTGGCACGCTCCGTGAACATCACTGGTGGGTACACTCGCCGTGCATATCTTTTAACATGAATTCATTAAAAGAATGCTGTTTGAAATAATATTGGCACTCGCTACTTCCTCTTCAGGGCTTCACAATATCCTGGACATTGCAGCAGAGCACGGCCTGCGACTGTTTGTCCCCAGCACCATCGGAGCCTTTGGCCCCTCTTCGCCCCGTAACCCGACACCAGATATGTGTGTGCAGAGACCTCGCACTATCTATGGCGTTTCCAAAGTGCACGCTGAGTTAATGGGAGAGGTGAGAGCTCGGATTTGTATTCACTGCATCGCCACAAAGCTGCTATATGCAAATTATCACATATGAAGCCATTTATCATCCACGCTGGACTTTAATCAATATATAAATTATATATTAATATGTTATCTGCTTGTTTTTGCCTGTTTAGTATTACCATCACCGCTATGGCCTGGACTTCCGCTGTCTCCGTTATCCAGGAATCATCTCGGCAGACACCATGCCCGGGGGTGGCACGACAGGTAGGAGCGATGGAACGAATCTAATATAATGCCGCTAATGCCATTATTTATCTCATTTGTAAGGTATTTTTCTTTTGCCTGTGATGATTTAGGCATTTTTGGAGACTTAGATATTTTTTTTTTTGTATTTTTTTTTTTGGAATTAATAAAAGGTGTTAGAAACGGCAGTATTATAAATATTTTTTTTGGAATAGGATGTAGAATCCAGAGGGGATCTTGGTTGGAGGAAACATTTTCTTGCTAAGTCCCTTAAATTTCCTGCTTCACATGGCAAAGAATCGTTGGGCAAGACACCACCAGATCCCCTGTTGCTCTACGAATGTGGCTGCAGCACTTTTGAGATGTCCTGTAATAAAAGCGGTCCGCATATGTCATTAGATCCAACCTCGTCATATTACGGTCACAAGGGGCTTAGGCAAAAGCACCAGGAGGGATGTGCGTCAAACGTGACACTAACACGTTGAGTTGTCATACGACTAATGGGGGGGAGGTGGAGGAGTACATCTGAGAAAGGAGGCTGGGTAAATCAAAATTCAGATGATGTGCTGATATTCATGAATGAGCAGCACCTGAATTCATAGCACTCCTATGTAAATCAGAAGTGAAATTGTTTCACAAAGGAGTAATTTATTGTTTGTAATGGGACAGATGTTTTGGGCGAAACTAAAGTCTTTTCTATTGGGTGTACCAGAGGATTTCTTTGTTTTAATTTTTTTTGTTTGTCAGCGCACCAGAGCAACTTTAGAGAGCGTATGTAAATAGCCCTAGTTGGTGGCCTTCAAAGTGACATTTGGAAATGTGTTTAGCATAGTATGTCATATTGAAGCATCTTAGGGAAGTGAGACGAATAACGACCTCAGCTGGTTTATTAGCTTTCACATTTAATAGCTCTATTCCTGTACGCTTTCTTGTCACGTTGCATATTGGTTATGCAGCTGAGCTCAGAGTTGTCTTGTTGCATTTCTAGGGCATCTACACGTGTCCGCCCTTTTTTTTTTTTTTTTTTTTTTTTTTTTTTTTTTTTTTTTTTTTTCCATGTGTAAATAGCTGCCACACCCAAACTTGACATGTCGGTAATTGGAGCTTTTCTTTGAAGGGTTCTGCGCTTATTTTTCTCCCAACAACTTCTTTACCCTGAGTTTGCTATTAATGATGTCAAGATGTTTAACATCAGAGCTGTTGTTGTAATGACGAAAATGTCAACAACCACTTTATTCCGCTCCCGCTCAGACTACGCGGTTCAGATCTTTCACGACGCAATCAAGACGGGGAAGTTTGAGTGCAACCTGAGGCCCGACTCGCGGCTACCCATGATGTACATCGACGACTGCCTGCGCGCCACCCTGGAGGTGATGGAGGCGCCCGCCGACACGCTGAGCATGAGGACGTACAACATCAACGCCATGAGCTTCACGCCCGAGGAGCTGGCCCAGGAGCTCAGGAAGCAGATGCCGGAGCTGGAGGTCACATACAACATCGACCCTGTACGACAGGCAATCGGTAAGCATCCATTTATTTATTTATTTTTTTAACTAACATTTGCGTACATTTTCAACAGATGTCTGTGTTGATTTTGTCCATTTTGGTTTGAAAGAAAAAAAAGCGATGTTTGTGTTCAAGAGTCAATAGATTTTCCTTTTTGTCTTCCTCGTTCGTCTCGTAGCCGACAGCTGGCCCATGAACTTTGACGACTCCAACGCACGGAAGGACTGGGGCTGGAAGCACGACTACGATCTGCCAGAGCTGGTCCAGACGATGCTTAACTACTTAGGGGTGGAGACGCGCATGGCTCAGGCCAACTGAAACTTCACGTTAGAGTACATTGCTTGTATATAAAGTAAAATCTTTACCAAAGAGAATAGAGAAACTTGATCTGTACATGATTGTTCTCTCGATTCTCTGAGAACAAATTCCTAAAGGGCTGCGCTCGCCTGCTACACCGGCTACCGTCTCTACAGAATGTGAAGGCGACAGAAAACCTTCTGCTGAACATCTGCTCTTGGTTTTCTCGTTTTTTTTTTTTCCCCTCTGTACTTCTTGGACATTTGGGTTAAAAGTGGAGTGGCGTAGTCTTTGTCACAGTGAACAGTTGGGTCAGTGGCAACGCCTGGATTACCAGGAGGAAGACCGCAGAATTGCACAGAATTCTGCGACATTGTCTGATATTCTTGATTTTTCAAAATCATGGGAAATGCTGATTGTGCTTTTTATTGTCTCCCCCCCCCCCCCCCCCCCCTCGGGTTAGGTGTATATATTTTTTCTCATGGATGCAAATCCGTTACAACATTGAGTATAAAGGTAGTTTCTTTGGATGCGGTCATTGTGAGGGGGGGGGGGGGGGATGACAAATGAGCTTAAAGATCTGGGGAGCTGATTAACTGATACCACTAGGTAATTAGTTCGTTTTCCATGTACTGTTATTTATTCTTTCCTGTTAAATGTTGCCGAAGCTTTATTGCCTCAAAGCATTTGACGCTATCTTGAAGTTTTTCCTCTTCAGTTTTTGTTATTTAATTGTTTTGTTCTTTTTCCACTAGCGCTGATTTTTATTTTGACGAAAACAAAACGGGGGCGAAACGTGACTCCAAACGTCACGTCCGCGTTTGGAAATATTTAGGTCGTGTCTGCTAAAGAGATTACTTATTTCTGTTTGTATGTGAGTGAGGTTCTTCCAGCTCTTTCGATCAGAAAATAAATTTCACATTAAATATTTCCATATAACTTCTTTCTGTCGAGTTTTTTTTTTATTCTTTCTTGTCAGGGGGGATTCAAATGATTTAACGAGAGTGAGGTTATTACTATCTTACAAAAATAAGCGAATCACACAGTTTTTAGTCTTTTAACTGTACAGCTATTTATTTCTCACTATTTGCAGGAACTAAATTTTCCTACCGTAAAATAAATTATTAAACCTTTTTTTTTTTTTTGCTGGATTTGTGCTAGGTCACACTGGTTTCTGACTTTATAGATTGTAGATAATTTGTGCATTCACCTGACAACACACAGCCATCCACGTGTCAACACTGTACCAATCCAAATAATGAAGCAAGGGATTTAGAATACTTGCTTATGTAATGAAAACGAGTCCGTCTTGATTTCTCTACCAATGAGCACAATGGTAAACTAATACTCTCGAACTTATAGAACTTGCACCGTCTTGCTTATTTAGTGCAGTGTTGGGACTTCTGAAGGTTCCCCTGTTTGGGGGTAATGTGTTAGACCGGTAGAGCAAATGATGTAGGTTTTAAACAGATAAGATGGATAAAAGTAGAAAGGTTGTGCAAATCTGTGTACTATTTAAAGATTCGGATTAAGTTTTGATACTTGCAACATCCTCCGTTGTAATTCTGCATAGTTTATGTTCACTCATGGTGAAAGACCCCAAGAGTTAACTTTACGTTTAAAGCAACTAGTGCACTGAAGACTAGAGATGCATAAAATGGATTTGGTTGAAGGAGAAAAAACAAATAACATTCTTTATATTCCTCTGCCTACTACAATGTGTTCACTGAAATGCTGCTTTAACAAATCCTCATAGGTCAGATCGATTAAACTAGATCTAGACAAGGGGGATATTTAAAATGCATATGGGTGTGTCAAATACAGTAGTTTTATCAGATCAAAAAGCTAACTTTGTAACTTTGGTGCTATCAAGGAAAATCTCATGTAATGCAAACCTGGTAATGCCACAAAAACAATGATGTGGACTTCCCACAGTCTATGGCTATTCATTATTCATTCCTCATAAGAAACTTCAGGATATATGTAGAGTAAATCTATCTATCTTATTGAAAGGTTTATTTCAGTAACACAATTCACTAAGGGAACCGTATTAACACAGACTGATGATGTTTTAAAGCCCTTATTTCTGTTAATTATCTATTTTTTTCACTGCCAGCTAATACAAACACATAATTTAAGATTAGAATATGGCAACAGACCAATAAAAAATGCACAATTTTTCATCCAGAAATGGGGACTTAATGAGAAGTACATTTAATAGCACCGTAAAGTATGTATTTTTTTTTTCTAAAGGTAATTCTGATCTGACAAACACTGAGAAATGCATATTCTAATGGATTGAATACGACTGTATATATAAATGACATCAGCAGAAACCCTAAACGCGAGAAGCTTAATTTTGTCTACATATTAGAATTATAAGCCCAGCAGCCAGCGATGTCTGTGACCTTTCTTCAGTTTCACTGTGTCAGGCTGCAGCAGCTCTAGGTAACCTCGGGTTGTTCGTTTCTTGGCTTTGAAGGAGACGAGCACAGAGACTGAATGCACCAAAAGATTCACTTAATGTTGGGCTTACTGTTGAAATCTCTCACTTTAACCTTGTTCATCAATTCATCATGAATATTACTATTATGCCATTATTAAGAGGATCAAATACATGGTAATTAAACAATTTTTTGAGTGGCAGGAGTTAAGTCAGCTGCAATGGAAAATCTGCAGTTGTGCTAAATTTGCAAAAAAACAAAAACAAATATTTTGCAACTTTAAGCCTATAAATTATATATTTTTTATTTTATTTTTCAAAAAAATCTGGAAAGAGAAGCAGGGCCATGCTGTGGAGGGACTTTTCTTTATGTAGAGGGAAGCTGGTCAGAACTGGTATGATGGATGAAACTAAATACACGGCAATCCTGGAATGAACAACCTGCCAGATGCTGCAAAAGACTTGAGGCTTGGGCTTAAGATCAGAGAATGACCCTGATCATACATCCAGAGCAGCAGTGGAATGGCTTAGATGAAGGCCTGTTATTGCGTCCAAATGGCCTAGTTCATAACCAAACCTGAATTCAATCAAAGACAGGTAGCAATTCAATTCAATTCAATTTTATTTATATAGCGCCAAATCATGAAACATGTCATCTCAAGGCACTTTACAAAATCAAGTTCAATCATATTATACAGATTGGGTCAGATTATACAGATTGGTCAAAAATGTCCTATATAAGGAAACCAGTTGATTGCATCAAAGTCCCGACAAGCAGCATTCACTCCTGGGGAAGCGTAGAGCCACAGGGAGAGTCGTCTGCATTGTCCATGGCTTTGCTGCAATCCCTCATACTGAGCAAGCCTGAAGCGACAGTGGGAAGAAAAACTCCCCATTAACGGGAAGGAAAACCTCCGGCAGAACCGGGCTCAGTATGAACGGTCATCTGCCTCGACCGACTGGGGGTTACAGAAGACAGAGCAGAGACACAACAAGAGAGACAAAAAAGCACAGAAGCACACATTGAATATTTTGCAATATTTGCAATATTGCAAAATTGCAATATTTGAAAAACTGACGTTCACAGATATTCTCCATCTGATCGGATTGACAATGAACTGCTTCGCTATAGAAGATTGGACAAACATGTTCTGTGTCTCGATGTGCAAAGCTGGTGGAGCCATCCCTCAAAACAAAAGTACTATCTCAGGTTAGATTAATACAAAAACATGCATGCAAGCCACGGTTTGCAGGCACGCCGCTCCCACTGGCTGAAGCCTCTGTGGTCAAAGAGGCGAAATACGCCCACACGCAAATGTAGATTTTAGTGTCTTCCATGCAAATGTGAGTCACCCTTTGTCTCGCATTCAAAGCTTTCTGAGAGCTCAGGAGAAGTGAAAAGCAAACAGTATATTTTGGAAGCTTATCTTGTCAAAACCTTGATTGTTGTACAAGACGTCTCTTAGACGTATGCTCACATACTTGAGGTCTAACTTCCCAGAGAGCTCCTCCTCGTTCCCCGTAGACCTGGTGTTATTTTGTTTGTGCTTTGTTTGATAAATCCCCACAGAGCGCTGCAGATTACATCTGACTGTGACAGAAAATAAAGGACAGGAACGCTACAACAGCTGATGGCCCTCGTGGGGTGCTGTCGCCATCGTAACGACCCTTTACTGTGTCTCTTACGCCACACGTTTTGTGTAAGGATGTTTTACTTGAAAGTATAACCCTCCCCTTACAGTCAGAGAGGTCAGGCTGCTGAGTCATTCAGTCTGCCAGGAATTTGAAACCTCGCTGTTCCTGCTCTGAACATGACTGACACACTGCAATTTTGTGCACTTTCATGGCCGTGCATCTGAATGACTTTAAGATGCTATCTGTAAAACCCCACACCCCGGCCGTGTGGCTGGCAGTCTTGGTGCGTGAAGATAACAGCATTAAACCAGTCGAGCCTCTGTTACGCAACTTTCCTGTAATCCCAGGAAGGGGTTTTAGGTGTAGTTCATGGATCAGATTAGAGTTTCACGCGATCCAGTTTGGACCAGTTCTGAAACCGATATCTGTTGCTGGAACAATAGGCGAGATTCATCCGTGTTTGTTTTATTTCGCCACGGGAATCAGTGCAACTGGGATAGGACTACATGGAAAGCCTGAAAGAGTGTGACATATATCGCTGGTTTAAGTTTCATCTTGCTCAGAAAAAAAACAAAAAACTCTTCTTTTATAACCCAAAGCCAACTTTAAGGTTCTAAATCAGAGTAATTTCTTACAATTGCAAACTGTTTAATGATTCACGTCAAGCACAGCTAGACATAGAGCATGCAGAATATAGACCAAAGCAAAAACTGTCACTGTAAAAGTTGGCTCCTGATACTGTATGTGCAGGTGCTGTGCGTCACTGAAGGGGATACCAGTTATGTAAGAGTGATTTTGGTATTCAGTCTGGATGTTTACTCTGGACAAAGAGACAATGTTGCACACACAAAAATCGTTAGTGAGATGCTAAACTGCTAAAAAATAAAAAATAAAAATGTAATTCCTGGTAATACAATTAAGTATATTACCAAAAAGTAGATAAAAAAATACGACAACACAAATCTAATTTCCACTTCTCCATTTGCTGTCTAACTTCTGACATTATACTCTTTTGTAAAATATTGTTCCTGCATCATTCTATCACCTTTGTTTAGCTTTTCTATCCCTGTTTGAGAAACAAATTTCCACACCATGATGCTACCACCGCCATGCTTTATCATAGGAATGATGTGCACTGTTAGTTTTCTATCAAACAGTGTTTTGTATGTTAAAAAGTTACAATTTGGTCTCATCTGACCAGTAAACCCTATGTTCCTTGCATTAAACTTCTCCATAACTTTATTACTGGCATGTCCTTGATATTCATCAAACTACACCCAGTCCCCACCCCCCGCATTATAGTGACCGTTTGTGTGAAAATAATTGTGAAAATGTGCAATAAGGTATATATTAGGCCTATTGGTGGAGCTTGTTAAGACCCAGCACAAGGAGTCCTCATGCTTGCCTAGTTGCCAGCCTGAAGCGCCCCCTGCTGATGCGTTGCGATACATGTTGAAACAGGAAAACAAGCTGGAATGATTTTTGGCCGCTTTGACAACTACCTAAATAATAATAATAATAATAATAATAATAATAATAATAATAATAATAATAATAATAATAATAATAATAATTATTATTATTATTATTATTATTATTATATTTTATTTATTTCAACAAAACATAAATAAGCTTGCACATAATAACCTTTATATAGGATAACACATAATCCTCACGGATTATGTGTTATCCTATGTGTTACCTGTTCGAGTGTATTACCTATCGCAATCGTAACGTACATTTATAATGGAAAAAAAAAAGATAAGAACCTCTCGAATCTGGGGTCCGTTCTTCGTACGTTGCTTAAAACATCCAAGATCAAATGAGACATCCAAGATGATTTCATCCGGCTAATCATGATCCGGCTAATTGGGTTCTTCGAACACACCTGTTGTTTACGATTAGCATGGCTGGGTTGAGTTATCTGAGACAACTGCGCGTTCATGCGTTTGTTTAAAAGGGGAAATGTATCGATAGTAGAAACATTGATCAGCAGCGCTGCTATTGGCTGTTCAGCAAAGAACGCCCACAGTTTTTCTCCCAGCAGAACAAGAGCTTTTAATGGAAGGTTATGCCGAATATGAGTCATTAATTAAAACACCTCAAAATCTGTTAAAGCCAGGAGAGAGGGCTGGCAAAAAGCAGCAGACAAATTAATGCATAAATACTGTCCATGGTAGATGTTTCTATCACTTTCTACAGCATGAATTTTTGCATTTTAATAATCTCATATTTACTTTGTTCTTTTATGTCAGAGCCTCCACAGGACCCACTAGAAGGAACAAGTAAAAGTGAAATACAAGAATATTCTACAAAATGGTAGCCTTTCATTATTACACTTTATTTTAAAAAGGCACTTGTTATGTCAAGAGATCCAAATTTCAGTGTCATTCCTTAGAGACGGAGGTAAAGGACACGTGCAAACTGGGAATTTTAACAAAAAAAGCTTTATCCATAAAAAACGAAAATCTTCCTTTTCCAAGTCATCCACAGTTTACACGGTAAAACTGTATTGCTCCGTGTCTAGATAATCCATCCATAGTTTTTTTTAAATACAATATACGGCTCGACAGGAAGCAAGCCTTTCAAAGTAAACTAAACTTCACAATAAAATGGCCCGAACAACTCTTCTTACTGAATATGATAAAAATAAAAAGCAAACTATCATACAAATAACTTAAATATTTTAGATTTATGGCTCCAACACTCCTTATTCCTCTTCAAAAGCCAATGTTAAATGATGTGTGTGTCTGTTTATAACAGCCACCAAGAAAAATCTCTCTACAATCACACTGTCGCGCTGCACTAAAGGATCCTGTCTATTGCGCAATACGTGATTAATTCGAAAAAATCTGCAAATTATTCTTGCACCTTCCGCAACAGGTTGCTGTCGTAAAAATGGACATGGCTACGACAGACTTGCCTATCTCCTCCGCTTATACAGCTGTGATCTAATCTTGTTTACATGAAATAAGCCTGCTCTCGAGCAGGTTCAAGCTGGCGCACATGTTGCTATGACAACAAGTGCAGGATGTCTTTCGAAGAACCAAACGATCCAAGATCATGCCAAATCGTCAACAATGAAATCCTGCTAACTGAGTTAGCGACGTACGAAGAACGGACCCCTGTTTGCGTAAATACAGAATTTTCAAAAATAAAAATAAATAAAATACTTGTTAATTATTTGTAAAAACAACTTGTAGCATGTATTTTTAGAAAAAAATATTTTAAAAGATGTTTAATCGAGCTAAAGCGTAATAAAAAAAAACGCAACTTCTTTATGACAATTTGCAAGATGTGAATACCTATCCGCATTGATCTCTTGGTTTCCTGTCTTTAAAACGTTATGTACTTTTTCTGTTAAATATTTTGACCTGTGTATGTTACAAATGTCTATTCGTAATAATAATAATCATGATAATAGCTGAAAAAGCTTGCAGGTGGTGAGAAAGTAAATACATTGCGTTCAGGCAATTTCTGGCAGCCCTCCTTTGCGTCATCTGTTAAAGGACCCGGGATGTCAATGCTTGCAGAGCGTGCGTATATTTTCACAGTTTTTTGTTGGATTTCATGTTTTCTGTACCACCTTTTATGCTGTTTGTGGTTTCCGGATGCATTTTTACTTTGATTTTAGATTAATTATTGGCCGGAAAATATTCCCGTGTTTTGTAGTTTGTCTTCGAGAAGCACTGCAGTTAGCATTAGCATTTTACCGTCGGTGATTTAAACACGTGTTGGCTTGTGGACCCGGTCTCACAGTATTGTAGCTTTTCGTCAGCCCATTTACTAAACTGAACCACTGTCTATATTTTACATCAAACATCTTACGTCATTAAAAATGAATACATCACGACAGTGTTGTGTGCTAGCTTTAGCCTGTGTACACTGACTGTACTTATCTAAGTGAGCTGGTTCTCAATTTCCATGGCGGACTGTTATGTAATCAAGTTGCTCCCTGTAAAGCCCGCAGGAAACAGAAGTGGTCTGTCGACCCCAGGAACAGCGCCTGGAGCAATGATGACAGTAAATTTGGCCAGAAAATGCTGGAGCGGATGGGCTGGTCCAAGGGAAAAGTGAGTGGGGCTCTATTTATGCCGAAAATGTATTTGAGTTTCAAGTTTTAAATGGGAAACGAAAGGGCAGGCTTTGGAGTTTTTGGTTAAGACTGTTCAAAACAGGCAATTTCTTTAGGATAATTATGTTTCATTCTCACAGTAAAGAATAAAATGAGTTAGAAATACAAAACGTTTTAGTGGGGCAAACCAAAAGCACCACCAATTCTTTAGAAAGAAGCAGGAGATCATCATCTTCAATCTTTATTTAATCTTTATTTATAAGATTTGTTGAGATCAAATATCTCTTTTACAAGAGTGTCCTGACAACAAGACAGTTAAACGTTTAGTTACAAAAAACACAGAACAATATCAATAACTAAATAAATAAAATCAACTCTCCTAAAATCAATTTAAACAGTGGCATACAGATTTTGTTTCTGCTAAATCATTTATAAGACCCTTGAAGTTATAAAAAGAGACCAGGTCTTTCAAATAAAGTCCATCCTGAAACAGATTCCAGGCCGATGGGGCTGCAAAATTAAATGCTTTTGTATCAAATTTAGTGTTGACTCTTGGCACAGTCAATAAAAATAAGTCCTGTGAGCGCTTCTGATAAATAAGGGAAATCGAATAAGCAGGAAGTAGTTGTAGCAATGCCTTTTATACATTAAAAGACGCCAGTGAATCCAACGTCGAATGGAAAGAGGAAACCAACCAACCTGAGAATATAGTAAACGACGATGAGTACAAAATTTAGAGTTTGGTATAAATCCATGAAACGGTGTTCAAAGCATGAAGACGCTTAGAAGTAGAAATCAGATATAAAATGTCACCATAATCCAAAATGGATAAAAATGTAGCACTTACAAGTTGTTGTTTTTTTTTTTTTGCTCAAATGACAAACAAGACTTAATAAAAAATAAATAAATCTCAATTTCAAACTTTTTACCTAATTTTTAATATGCAAAGTAAAAGATAGTGACGGATCAATAGTTATACCCAAATATTTATAATGTGGCACTACTTAGATTGCTATGCCTGTAAGAGTATGAATAACTGAAATTTTATTTTTTATTTTTAAAGAAAAAGTCATCAGTTCAGTTTTCTTAGAATTTAATCCCCATTTTAAAGTGGCCAAGTTGTGTCCAAAATGTTAAATGCAGACTGTAGATTAGTGATTGCTTGATCTAATGTAGAACCAGAACAATGTAGAACAGTATCATCAGCATAGTAATGATAATTAACATTTTGGATTGTATTGCAAAGATTGTTTTTACAAATAATAGAGTAGAGGCCCAAGTATTGACCCCTGTGGGACCACTTTGGAAACACTTAAGAAAGAAGTAAAACAGTTTATGCTTTCATACACTTTGGTCTTTCTGACAAGTAGTTATTGAATCACCCACATGCGTTCGATAAATCAACATTTACTCTTTAAAAGCAAATATTGATTGACTGTCAGACACCATCTATTAGCCATGGCTAGCATATGTTTAAGTCAGTCTTGAAGCAAGTTTTCTTTAAAAAGATCAAGTAAAAATGTGCCAGAACCAGGCAAAATGCATCCTCGGATTGGTTTTGAAGTCAGGCAGTGTCTTACCTTGTTTAAAATGTTTTTATTTTATAGCTATGTGTTTTCACTTTGTGTCTTTCTGCACAACAACCAACCAATCAGTCAAATAGCCTCTTAATATTGGTTGGAAAAAATATTGGTGATTTCTGAGTTCTTATTGAAGCTGCCGTCTTGTAACAGATTTTTAATGAACGATAAGCGGCACATTCTAGAATAAGCCCAGACAGAGAAGTTTTGGTGTTGTGCACTTCTCTTTCTCAACACTTTTAATGACCCTTTGGTAAGAGTTGCCAATTGTGTCATCATTCTGGGAAATGTCTTCAAACTTTTACATCATGTCCCTGTGCTTTTTTTATTTTATTTTTTTTATTAGCCAAATCCAACCAGAATGAATGTTATTTGAAGAATGACACTTTGGATCTTCTAAAATCTTTGTTACTCGAGGTCTTCACCACAGAGTTGGACATTGATGCTTATATTTCTTCCCTTTGGAGATAATTTAGGAAGGTGTTTCTGTCATTGACTACATATGCTTTGCTTTTGTCTGCCAGATTGATGTCTGATGCACAGTGTGCCAGTTTTTACTTTCTAGAATATATTACAAATGTGTTTGCTGGTCATGGACAAAAAACCATGGCCATCTTTTTGGCTGATTTCCAATAATTATTACAGAGGTATAAATCTTTAAATCAACATTGCATCACTTCCCGTTCTTTAAAAAGCAGCACCTGATGCTACTTTCTCTTTAAAATGTTGCAGATGTGTGTTTTTAGATTGTTTTTACACAAATTTTGCTTTTCAACTTTGCCTTTATTTTTCTTTATAAACAGTGATAATTTGGAATCTGATGGGACTTTTGTATACACAAGTTTAGATTTAAAAAATGTTGGGACAAGCTATTTTATTTTGTTGAGGGAGTATGGCTTTCTCTTTTTTCTGTATAGGAATCTGGACATGAATGTTGAAATTCTCATCTGTTGTTTTATATACTTTTTAATCTATTGTTGTCAGAGCACACATAATATATAAAGCAATTGACTTTGCACTTTTCTCAGATTTGAATGGGCTATTTTACTGGAAATGACTACATAAGCAAACAGTAGAAATGTTTAATGTTTGTGAGGAAGTTTGATTGTATTCACATAACCTGAATTATAATTACTGTGGAACTGTTAAGAAATAAACTCACCAGCACATGTTGCTACTCTGTCTTTTGTTCTTTTCAGGGGCTGGGCAGGAGTGAACAAGGATCCACAGACCACATCAAAGTGAAATTGAAGAACAATAACCATGGGCTCGGAGTAAATGCCAGTCATGAGGTCAGTGCTGTTATGAAGAGAAATTAACTTTGGATCTAAATTAACTGTTTTTACCCCATTGACTAAGCATTTGTTTCTGAACTCTAACATTTGTTTGATTCTGGGCCTTCGCCCCGTCTGCCAAATTAATTTAAAGACTTAATTGAAATCATAAACGACAAAAAAATATTTTTTTATATTTGTATAAATTCAAGAAATGTGGAGCTACAATATATATATATATATATCTGTGCATTGACCGTCATTTGATCTGTGATTTTTGTAGGATAACTGGATTGCCCACCAGGATGATTTTAATGAGCTTCTGGCTCATCTGAACGACCACCATGGTCAAAACACAAGCAACGGTAGGTACAGGAAGCATGGTAAACACTTTTTCTGAGCTGTTTGCAGCTGCATATATGAGAAAACAATATCCCATTCCACTGATTTAAAATATGCCTTCTCTTGAGATATTGCTTGAGTATTTCCATGCAATGTTCTTTTCTTATGATCTCATCTATTTTGTTTCTGCCTTCTGCAGAAAAAAAAACTTCCCCTAACATAATGCTGTCACCCTTATACACCTGTGATGGTCTTCTCAGGCTTGTAAGCTTCTCCCTTTTTTCCTTTTTAAAATATAATGATGGTGATCGTGGCCAAATATTAGTTTTATCAGACCACAGGCCATGTCCCAGAAAATCAAGGTTTTTGTCCTTGAATGCATTTGGAAACTAATCTGGCCCATGTTGCTTTTGGAGTAATGTCCTCATCCTTGCCTATGTTAATACAGGACTGTGGATAATGAAACTGTCTTTATCAACTTCAGCCATCATCTTCACAAGGTCTTTTGCTTTTCTTCTGGAGTTGATACCTGCATTTTACCGTTGTGCAATTAATTGCATTTGCAATATAGTTTAAATTTTAAAAAACACAATTTCCAAATCTCAGATGTCTGCAATTTTTGGCTACATAACAATTAATTGATAAGACACGTCCTTTAGGTGTAGGTAATATGTTTAAAGTGGGTTTGCCTCCACATGGAAGGAAGAGAGTCGCAGCAGTTAGATAGTCTAATTTTATTATTTGTTTTAGAGTTTATATAATCAATACATTTTCACTAGAAACATTCAGGATAGCATTGATTACTGGTCAAAATGTTTAATACACAGACTTTTTTGTTGGTTGCACTTTATTCTCAACAAGGCTTGACGTCCAAGTCAATTGAAAGTTATTCTCTTGAATAATAATATTCTGATGAATAAAAACAGTTAAATTTCTTGTTTTAACTAGTCCTTGTTTACAAATATCTTTATCTACAATTTTGTTGTTTGTGGTTAATGCAGAGAAACATCAAAATAAATATGGTAGAAATAAATTGCAATTTAGATTTTTGGCAAAATCGCACAGCCCTACTGCATTCCCATCCAAACATGTTCATATCTGGGTATAGTTGTTTGAACAGAGGCACATGGCACCTTCAGGCATCTGGAAGATTTGGTCAGGGCTGATCTGTCATCTGGGCTTTTACAAAAGACACAGTAATCTTAATTTGAACAAAGTTTATAGAACCATCCCTCATTTTTCTGGCCTTCAACAAATTAAAATCCCTTTGGTAATCCTATTTGACCTTAGAATTTAGTGTTGGACACTAGGCAGTTTATGCAATGTATGCAAATATCTGTCTTCTATTGTAGTTTTGGTTGCCTTTTAAACAGCAGAGGGTGCTACAGTTCAACATTTTGTATAGAAGAGAGATTTATTTCCTCTCTTTTCATGGTTCAAATAACATTACCACTATAGATCAGATATGGAAAAAGCACTTTAAAATTGTTGACGTATGCATTTTGTAGTGGTTTGATGTGAAACATAACAAACTAAAGCTTATTAATCTGTAGTTGTGACCATAGTTTTTCCTTTGACATCTTATCTGTAGAAGTTCCTCCAGATGAGATGAAAGGTTTCAGCCTGGAAGAGAAATCAAAGACTTCCAAAAAGAGGGTTCATTACACAAAATTCACAAAAGGTGAGTACATTTATTTTGTCAGACGGCATTTTCCAACTTGAAACAGTTTTCACGCCGACCAACCAGCAAAACATCGTCTGCACATCAAGCTCCTTCAGGTTTAGGTCCTTCTACAAACTCAGAACAAGGCTCTTCATCCTAGAAGCTGATTCAGACGGAGTGAGGAGTGCTTCTGCTGCTTCTGCCAGCGCTCCCCTACAGCGCACACATGACCTCTTATGAAGACTTGTGCTGTCGTCTCAGACCACAGACTCTGATCAGAGTCCTGTCGGTATCTGCTGGGTCAGTTGACCCAGTGCAGGTTATTTATAGGCCTTCCCACTCCTTTCATTACCCTTTACACGTCAGGAAGTAAAGATTTGCTGGTCAAGGCCGGTACACTGATAGGCTCATAGAGCGTTGCATGTTCAGGACCACTGGAGGCTTAAGTGGAAAACCGTTATGTTTTACTGCATAGTCTCATGATTACATAATAGCTTAGTGAGATTTGAATGGTAAATAACGACTTGGTGTCCAACATACACTTTGCACTTTGAATGAATACAGTTATGATCATAGCAAACTGATGCAGTACTAAAACTGAGGAATCTAATGTTGGGTTTTCTTTTCACTTATTTGATGTAGGCACTAATTAATAATAGTCTTCAGTAGGGTTTTATATCTGTAATTGTGTGTCACTGAGTTCAGATCCACCTCATCAGATCTGAACACTTGACAAAACAAATATCTCAACTTTTGCTTCACCTGGAAGAACCTTTTTAATGTTTTACGTCATTCAAAAGCAACTTCCTGTTTCCTGTTTGGGGCATCTGGTATCTGCATCTGCTGTCCCCCACACATGCAGAAACAGCACCTCCTCTGACCCATTAGATGAGCCGGCCTGATAGGCCCTAGCCTCAATCTCTCCTCCAAACCCCCTCACGTTGTTGTTCCTAATTTGGAACAAGCCAGAAAAAGATCTACTCCTGATGCACACTTGAGCATGAAGTTATGACTGCAAAGATCTTTTAATATGCATTTTTGTTGAATTTCTTCCAGCATTTCAATTCTATAATTTTTTGTATATTCCCGTTGCCAGGTTTTAGTCACATAAGCTGTTTAGACTCGCAGAATTGCATTATAATCTAACATTACCCTGGGTGAGTATGTTTGTATTTGCTGACTACAGGTGCGTCCATGGCAGCTGTAACTAATATTTGTAATTATCATTCATGCAGCGTGTTGCACACATTGTTCAGCTTTTGCATATCCCCCTCACTATTCATTATCGGATATATGCATTCATGGCCAACTGGGATGATTGGAAAATGTTATTCCAACTAATTTAAAAACTTGGCCTGTCAGTTTATATTATACTAATGCTCAATCATGTTTTACTTTAACTAACCAGATGGCTTAAGAAGATTTTATTCAACTACATAAAAATGTCAGTTAAGGAAACTGCTTATATTTTAAAGCCTGTTTTAAAGTTTTTAAGGGTTGTAGAAAACTGCTTGATGAGCACTGAGGGTTCACACAGTGGAAATTTTGTGTGAATGAATTTAGGAAAGACAGACTTTGGAGGAAGGTTAATCAATATTTCCAGCAAAAAAAAGGCACCCTAAAGCAGTAAAGGCAGTAATGTAGTGCTGCACAAGTCATCTATATTAGTATTTATAATTACAAAGGACTGCTTGGATGCCATATTAGGTTGGTTTTTATAAACTATATTGCCCAAATAGTTTGCCTATCCGTCCAATCATTGAACTCAGGTGTTCCAACCACTCCTATGGCTTCTGTTGTATGAGAATTAGCACTTAGGCATGTAGACTATTACTAACATTTGTGAAAAACGGGTCGCTCTCAGAAGCTCTGTAAAGTCCAGCATTACAGTGATGGGATGCCACCTGTCCAGTAAGTCCACTAGCAAGAGCAGGAGTAGAGGATGCCGCTTGCAAAGAGTCTCCACCTTAAGATGTTAGAACACCTTTTAGGTTGATTGGAGCCCGGCCTTCTCGTCAAACATCGTCTGAACTCACAAATGAACTCCTGGAAGAAATGTCAAAAATATCCTTAAAGACATTCCTAAACATATGGAAATCCTTCCCTGTTGAATTAAAGTTGTTGTAGCGCCAAGGGTGGGCTGATGTTATATTAGACCTTATGGATAAAGACAAGTATGTCACTCAAGTTCATATGTGTGTGAGAGGATGTTAAAAAACTTTTCTCCTCATGTTATCTTTTGAAGGATGCACACATCTGCAGGCTTTTTATTTGGAAGTAGCTATAAAGTCATTATATTAGTGCAGTATTAGATTATCAATACGTTTGGAAAAAAAAACATATAGGGTGTTTTGCATATATGCAATCTTCTCCAAAAGCTCAAAATGGACTTACTGTCATGCAGTTTTCACCTTAGCACAGTACACAGGGAACACAATTTACACCTAAAGGGTGGATTGGCAAAATAAAAATAATATTTAAACAAAATAAAAACTGTGCCAGAATCTGAATCAGATACAGATTAGGGATATTGATGGTAATTACCTAAAATGAACTAGTTACAGTACGCCACTGTTAAGGTTTATATACTGTTATAAGTACACATTTATGGTAGATTCTTAATTTCCTTTACATTCATGTTCTTTAAAAAATTAAGAATGAATTGTACTATTTAGATTTTTAGATTGTACTAAGGCTGTTTGTAACCAAGGCAAATGTTATACACATAAATAAATAGTGGCTGGTAAAATATTTGAGTGGCCGGTAAAATTTCCAACCCTGGCTGAATGTAGTGTGACGGCAACAAGAACATTATCAACAACTTCATAAAGTTTTATAAAACCACATGCCATTCACCTTTAGAAGAGTAGGCAATGATGTAAGATTCTAATGATATGATAATCTAAATGATCATGTGAATTTTATTTAAAATGGGAAAATAATCATTCTAACTGCTGCTGAAATAAAGTAGCAAATTTTAGCTGTTGCGATGTGAACTAGAATTTTACTTTTAGTTTGAATTTGGCACATATACCTAAACATTTTGAATAACCAATTGCTAAATGTACTGTTTTTTTCGGACTATAAGGCGCAATTAAAATCCTTACATTTTCTCAAATTGAAGGTGCACCTTATATATATATATAAATATATATATATATATATATATATATATATATATAAAATTACCATTGTGCTTTCTGACCTGTTTTATGTGGTACAATGTGATCAAAAATCTGTTTAAAATGTGTAAGTACAACTTTGGTAAGCAACGAAGCCGCTCCGCTCCATGGATATTTGGAGCATTACGGTGCACTGTGTCACTATCTGATCGGACCCCTTAGCTGCCTGACTAATGTCAAAACTACAAGTGCATTTATGTAAAGGCCCCCCACATACTCGTAGTTCACTCCGCGGAGGTTCGCGCGTACGTAGGTATGTGCAGATCTAAATTTTTATGACTTCGTGGCTGTTTTATATGTGACAGCGAGCTTGATACACTGAGCTGCTCCAAGCAGGTGGTCACAAGGACGCGCTGCATCACAGTCCCTCTCTGTTCTCACTGACAGGTGTGTGGTGGGAGCCTGCTGAAAAAGAAATGGCTCTAGGTGCTCAGCTAGCTAATCACACATTTTACCATCCGTTTCGCCGCTTCGTCTCACTGGCAGAAAGTGGGAATTGTAGGAATTTGCCACAAGAAATGTAGGCAACAGTACGCTCGACTATGAAGGGTAAAACGTCCACGGAGCGTCAGCGTTGTGTCCGCCAAGCTTACAGTATGTGCACAGTACGCCTGAGTATGTGGGAACTTTTAGGCAGCCCACGCCTGGAGTACATAAAATAAACCTAGTAAGTTAATTTAATATAAAATTTACGTTTATTTTGGCCTTATATCAGAAACAGGGCAGTGTAGTCCAACTACTCTGTCCTCCCGACAGAGACGGATAGAGAACAGTGTACGTGAAGGGGCGGAGTGATATTACACACTTGGGAAGAATATTTATTGTGCCGTATAATCCGGTGCGCCTTATATGTGGACAAAGACACACAGACATGTTAATTTATGGTGCATCTTATAATTGGGTGCACCTTAGGATCTGAAAAATATGGTATTGAGTAACACCAAAATGACAAGCTGATCTGAGCTATTTAAGTTAGCCAGCATGCATTCGGCTGCTTTACAGACATAGTGCACATAGCTCGTCCCCTGGGGGTCAAAAGTTTCGTCATCGAGACTGCCAGTCAGTTTTTGTGACTGGAAATATTTCAAAACAGCCCAGTTTGGCTTTCTGGGAAGCCAAAGAGAAGTCCAGGAGTCTTTCTTCAGCTACCTGACTAGCAGCGAGTGATGAAAGAGCAGTGCTGTCATTCTGTGCCCCATACAACCAGAAAAACTGCAGGCACTCCACCCTATCTCTGGCATCTTGTTAAAAGCATTTTAAACGAATGCAAATTGTGTAAACGTGACTTTCTCAAACCGTTGACACCAGCAATTATCCCTTAACTAAACAGGCCAAAAACGTCACAGAACCTGTAAGGAGCTGGAACGTAAATGAATATATGAATGAACTTTTTAGCTGATTTCTTTTTTTTTTTTTTTTTTTTTTTAGTATGAATGAAAGGTTCTGTATATTATTGGTGAAAGGTTTGAAGCAGAACTTGTTGGTGGCTGTTATCTTCATTATAGTGGTCTCAGTTAATTTGTGGTAAAGCTCCCAATATCATTTAGATAACTTTTTTCAACAGAAATTGAGGGACATGTTTTTCTATTCCCTGTTGGTGCAGGAATGAGGAATTGATCCCTGGTTTTCCACCTGTGCCATCGAAAAATAATTTCTATTTATGCATGAATAATTCAATCTGGTATTATCGCCAGTGTTTCTAGATGTCAGAGAAAGTTTTTTGCCTTTTTTGAAATGTTTTCAATTTCTGGTTTTAGTTTAGTACTTTTGTTCTTTAGTGACGAAACTAAGATGGAAGAGTTTAGGAGGAATTGCAGGCAGGGATGTTTACTCTTCCATTCAGCCATTTAAAGCGTCGACAGATTTGGCAGCAGTCGCATTAATCTAACCGTCATTAGCAATACGACACTACTTTAACCCGTCCCTGCTGAGAAAGGCCACAACTGTTGCCCAGCAGCAAAAACTCTCAAAGATTAGATTGGAAATTTGAGAATTTGGTGTACTTTTAGAATGCAAACTTTAAATCCGAGTGCGTTTCAAACACAGCGGTGTTTGTTTTGAGGTAATCGAAAGGGCAAATCTGTGCTCCCCCCACAGTTTCAGTCGTAGTAAACATTTTTTCTTTTAATTTTCTCTTCAAGCTTAGACGGACATGCGTTGTTGTTGCCAGTAGCGATTTGTAATGACCAACAAAGAGCCAGAGGCGACGTGTAATCCACCACGCCTCTTTGCATGTTTCCACCGACTTGTTCAATGCCGACTGCCCTTTTTAATGAGGTTGTTGCCAAGTGAAGGCCGGCTAATAGATTTACTGTTGTTAAGCTTGTTACGTGAGCGGCTGGAAAGGTCAGGTAATACTCTGATACGTTCTTGATTGACTGTGAGAATGAAAGGTCAAAAAGTTCAGCAGCTGATTTTATCAATTTATGTTGCATCATGACTTGGTTTAGTTTATACATTTTGTTTAAAGGTTGTAGCTTAAGTAGCACCAGCCGTCTAAATCTGTACCTCTTCCTCTCAGTGCAGGCCTCCTGTTTACTGTCCTGCTTATTTTTTTCCATCGATACCCCACTTATGCTGGTTCGCTGTTTGCCAGCACTGAGGATTGATGGCCTTTGTTTGCGGCGAAAGGCACCAAAATCTCCACTGCTCAGGTCCAGGCTCCACAGCATAAACCAGTAACCCAGTTTTAATTGCTGCCTCCATCTATCACTTGTCAGGGCGGCCAGGGTGGCTGATGCAGAATTTAACTGCAGCTCTTCATCCCTCCCCTCTCTGTGGTGGCTTCGTTACAGCTTTTGGTCTTTGGAGGAGCATCTTTTTGTTATTGCAATACAGCCTCTTTCTTTTACAGGTTTTCAGAAATCTTGACCAGCTAAACATTGCACAAAACCGTTGAAATGTGCTTATTTGATTCATTTTGTTGTAGTAGCTGTACTTGGCATTAAACCCAAAGCTTTTTGAAAGCTTGTTTATTCCCATTCAAACGGCGCCGCATTGTTATAAAAATGCATTTGTGGGTTAGGCAGCGTGAAAAGCGTCCCAAATCCCTTTCTTCAAATGGCGGAGGCAGGGTGGTGATGTGGGTCACTGGAAAAAAAAAAAAACAGGCTTGATATCACGAGGAGATTCTGCAGCCAGTGGCCATCCCACATCTCTACTCCTGGGGACCAAACATTATCCTCCAAGATTTCAGTGCTTGCCACCACAGAGCAAGGTTTATTAGAAACTACCCCCAGAGTGTGGGAGTGGAGATGATTAAACGGCCTGTCTGCTTTCCTGACCTCAACCCTGTCGAAACACATTGGCCGGGTTTCTTCAAATCTTGAGGAATAGGATGTCATCCGGCAGCATTGCTGACCAATTCTACATGATGAGGAGGTACTTGGCTTTTCTCCGAGGCCCCACTAAGACCCCTATTTATTAAATAAATTAATTAGTAAATAAAGAAACGAGATGTATTGGGTAAACTTTATTCACCCAATCCAATAAGAAACACCAAACTACAATCGGTTGCTGAATATGCTGCTGGCAGAGAGGATTTGGATAGTTTTTATTGGCTGCTAACCTCATAGTCAACTCTGCTGACTGCATTCTCCCTACAGGTGTGACGCAATTTAAAAGCATCAAACAGGCTTGGCGACAGCTTAAGATTGATGTCCAAGAGGCGTTGTTTAAAAAAAACAACAAAAAAACCAACATAATTTAGCAAATTTCCTTATACGCAAGTTACAGCATGACTAACCCAAGCGCTGTCAATGTTGGGAGCATGTTTACTTTCAGTCTTTTCGCTCCGTAACTTAATCTGTCAGCTTTGCGTGCATTGTAAATCTTGCTTGACTAGTTATGTGATTATTTTTGCTTCTTTAACACATTCAGTTGAAAAGCAAGAAAATGTAGACGTGTTCCCTTTTCAAAACGGTGAGAAAATCAAGTCCTGCCAATTTTTTTTACATCTGACCCCAAGCCCAGAAGGCGACGAGCACCAAATACCCTCCACCTCATTTGTTTTAGTTTTCAGCATGCTTTCTTGGTTTTTACCTCTTAAACGTGCCCTGCTCTGTGACTTTCAAAGTCAAAAGCAGGGGAGATAGGGTCTTAAAAGCAATAAATAACCAAATGTTATCAGAGTCCCGCTAAAGGAAGAGGATGCAGCTGTTTGAACAGGACCCAGGCTCGAGACAGGCGGCTGCATGCTTCTGGAGCCTTTGAGGCCCAGTCTTGAGAACGGGAATCCGGAGACATGGCGGACCTTGTCGTCAGTTTATTTTTCTTTGCTGTTTTATCCCTGCAACATGAGGTGGACCACGCACAGCTCGGTTTTTTCTTTACCAAACAACCACCTCGTACACAAGCACAAAATGTCTTGTGTTTTCTCAATCGCTTGCTGTGGTTTTGACAAATCACGTTCTAATTTGATGATAAATGCCGGGGTTGAGTCCAATAAACTTTTAAACATTCATCTTCCTTTTTGGTGTTTATTTTATTTAGGCAAGGACCTGTCCTCCCGGAGTGAAACAGACCTCAACTGCATCTTTGGGAAGAGGACCAAGTCGTCTAAAAACCAAGAGCAGGTAAGGAATGAAACTGTGAGCCTTTTTCCAAATCTTCTCAGATTATATACCTGATCCAGCGAGTTAATTACTCGTCTTGCACTGAAAAAGAAGTTGTCATCTGAACTGAGCAGGCTGTCCCCTGATCTCTCTTAGCCTAATCAAAGTCAGGACTCGGGAAGCAAACGGCATACCTCTAGCCAGGTGGCTTGAGCTTATCTGTCTCAGTAATTGCTGGTGACCATCGGTTCTGATGTCCTCAACAGTTACTCTGGTACAGTGTGATCCCCCAGGGTTCTGCAGGGCCCAGCTCCCGAGCCGCCTCTGGCTGCAGATTAGCCATGTTGCAGTGAACAGCTTTAACGCTGCCAACGGGCCACTGATGGTGGCGAGAGCACTTAAATCCAGTTAAGAGATTTTCACTCTTACCTCTGCGTCCCCTCCTTCACACCTCCCCCCTTCTTCTACTTCTGTCTCACACCGTCACATCAGGGGGCTCTGTCTGCCAGGAGGGTTTATTAAAGCAAAAATCCAGATTGTGGTGAGGTTTGCAAAAATCTGAAGTGATGGTGCTCACAAAAAAGTTGTCTTTTTGCTCTTGGCATCAGTGGTTGGTCCCTCCAAATGTCACTTTGCCGTTTGACATTATAGTAGTAGTCTCATCCTTTTGAAACTTGCAGATATATATATATATATATATATATATATATATATATATATATATATATATATATATATATATCTGCAAGTTTCAACTGCAGAAGTTTTTAGAAATAGGTCTGCTTTAATAAAGTCACATTATTTGCCTCATTTGCAGATGCATCTCAGTTGATTTGATTTGTTTACACACATTTTAAGTGTTTCTTAGTTTTGATTGCTGTGGTTTAATAGCTAAAAAATCCAGATTTCACTTTCTCTGAATATTTGATTACATGGGAACAATAGGACTGTTTTTTTTTATACAGAAATTATAGGTTAAAGCTTACGCAATCATGGGGAAAACTGCTGACTTAACAGCTGTCCTGCAGACAGTCACTCACACCCTCTGGTAGCAGGCACAATATGAAAGGTAATTTCTAAACAACTTTTTTTTTAAACTGCTATATGCAAACATTCATCTGTCCATCCTTTGTCTATCAGGATATTATGTTATGCGATTGTGGGTCTGATTCTTACCTCTAGCAGTTATTGGGCGAGAAGCAGGGAACAGCCAGTCCATCACAGGGCAACACAGAGACATATCGGACAAACAACCACACAAACACACCCACCCCTAAGTGCAATTCAGAGAAACCATTTAACCTAGCATGTTTTTCGCCTTCGGGAGGAAACCGGAGTACCAGAAGAGAACCCATGCGTGCACAGGGAGAGTATGCAAACTCCATACAAAAAGAGTCCAGGATTTGAACCCAGGACCTTCTTTCAGCAAGGCAACAGTGCTACCAATAACCCTATATGCAAGCATGTGAAAGTTAAAAGTTGAGTGTATGAAAGATCCACCACATAGATGTGCTCAAGACGTGATCCTTTTGTTAAGCCTCAACTAAACCAGGGGAACATCTGAGCCATCTCAGCTGGGCTAAATACTAAATTAACTAGACTGTTGCTTTATCAAGTCAAAAGTAAGAGCAGGAAATCTTACGGCACTTCATGCTTCCCTCTGCTGAAACCCTGATTTAATTTCCCAGCATGATTTGGCACCTGCTCACACGGTCAATGGTATCACTGTGCTTTTTGGACCCGTAAACTCATGTGATCTAAACCTCATGGAGGACCTTGTATTGTCAAGAGGAAGACGAGACGGCTAAGCCAATAATACAGACGAGCTGAAGGCCGTTATTAAACCAGTGGCAACGCTGCATTCATGCAGTAATTCATTGCAAAAGTGGCTCCAACAAGGTATTGAGAGGACGTACTATACACTATATATAGTTTATTACCCTTGATGACATTTCTTTACTTGATCATTACGATGTAATGTTTTAATTTGAGAAACTAAGTGGGGGTTTTTCTTTAGCAATAAGCCATAATCATCACAATGACCAGAAATAAAAACTTGATGTAAATTACTCCGTGTATTTAATCCATATAATGTGAGGTTGAAAGCAATTTTTGAAATTAACTTTTTAGAAACACCTATTGTAGAAAGTATGGGTCAGTTTGATTTTCACAGTAGTGTAACGTTAAACTGGGAGTACCGGGGTCTTATGGTACCATAATAGTTGCACAAAAATTGTGGGGAAAAAATGTATATCATAAAATAATTGCTTTTATTTGAAACAATCTCCATGTTTCAAACCAGTATTACTTTCCCAAGTTTAATCGACCCTATACAGAGAGCCTGTAGGACAGTGACATATCTACCTTTTGGACAGCAGTACAAAAAAAGCCTTTTTCTGGATTCCTTTGTTTATCTCTAGCACTTGGGTTGAAGAAATTGGCATCTTGAAAATCCATAAATTGTGCACAAAAAGCCTTGCTCTATTCCCCTGCAGGTGCTCTGCCATAACATGACAATAGCAGACGCTCCCTAGCTGATTAACATTGGAAATGCAAACGATACACACCATCATTTTCTCCCTAATCGTCTGGTTATGGGCTCTTATTTTTCAGCCAGGGAGACGCCATTGACCGTATTGAAAGCACCTGCAACAATTACAATAGTTTCCCACGAGGGCCTGTGTTAAAGCCCAGCAACATCCGAGGTTGCTGGGAGTTAATAAGAGCTATGATTGACCAATCAGGATCCAAGCGTTTTGCCTGATCTCCTACGAATCTGACCGTGACGCTGGGATGGACATTGACATAGCATGCACTGTCTATGTTGAATAATTTTACTGCTTCAAAACAGTTATATTGATAGACTGGGAGTTTTGGCTTTGTGGCGTGTTTCAATATTATGTCCATTCTGATAAAGGGAAGACCTGAAGCTTAACGGATTTCTCCAGACCTGCCCTCTTTCCCCCTTATGAATCTTCCAGCTCTTCAACCACCACCCACGACTGTCTCCCCAGCATCCCTTCCACCAGTCCCCCCCCCCACAGCGGGTGTTTTCCTTCCTCCACAGCGATGTTTCCTGCTCACCCCTTATCGCTGTGCACAACGCTCCATGAAACAGACAAGCGCGCACACACATGCAGCCAACTGTCCCACTGGCCTCTGTTCATCAAAGGCAGCACTGGACATGTTAAAAATAACGTGAGAACACATGAAAAGTTTTTTTATTTGTTTTTTCAAATGTCTCCACTGACTGTTGACCATCATGGCATCGCATCAAACCTGAACTGATGTCTGAAATTATTAGGGAAACTTCCTGGCATTGAGTTGCACGCTATAACTAGTAGCGATTGATTGATGTGCTTTATGAAAGAGAGATTTCGGTATGGGATAAAATTAAATTGCACATAATGGAACGAATACGCTTTGGCAGAATTTGTCTTGTTTGAAACTACCTGTGTTTAATACTGTACATGAAGATGTTCTGTGAAAACCTTTAAAGTTTGCTAGAGAGCAAACATCATCAGGAAGACCAAGGATCAAGGAACACACCAAAACAGGTCTGGGATAAAGTTGTGGAGCAGTTTAAAGCAGAGTTGGCAATGCCCCACGCTTTGAACATATTTCTGGAGCACTGTTCAGTCCGTCATCCAGAAATAGAGTATGGCACAACTCCAAACCTACCAAGACGTCTAAACCGACTGGGCTGGCAAGAAGAGCGTTTGTCAGAGAAGCAGCCAAGAGGCCCGCGATGACTGTGGAACATGTTCAGAGAGCCACAACACAGGTGGGAGAATAGTTTGACCGGACAGCGATTAGTTGGGCAATCAGCAAAGGTAGCTTTTATGGTAGACTGACAGAAGGAAAACCATTGTTGAAACAAAGCCATAAGAGGTCCCTGATGCAGTTTGCCATGAGAGACACAGGAAACATCTGAACGAAGGGTCTCTGGTCAGATGAGACCAACATGCTGTGTGTGGTAGAAAACTAACACTGCACATTGCTGCCAAGAAACGTGGTGCTGGCAGGAGGCTTTTCCTTAGCGGTGACAAGGAAGCTGATTAGAGGTGACGAAAAGAGGGGTGGAGCTAAAAAAAAAAAAAAAAAAGGACGAGGGAAGAAAACCTGCAGAACACTAGAACATGTGGAGGAGGTTCACCGTCCACCAGGACAACGCCACCAACCAACCATCCGGAGTTGCTATTGAATGGTTTAGATATTAATGACTTATGATGACCCAGTCAAAGTTACGAGTTGAAAGAAAGAAGAGCTGAAAATTGCTGTGCATCCAGTCTCTACTGAGCATGAGATATTTTGCCAAGAAGAATCAGCAAAACCTCTAAATGTCAAAGCTAGTTGACATTTACCCCAAAAGACTTGAATATGTAAATATAACAAGTTTTTTTTTTTTTTTTTTTTGTAAAAAAAAAAAACATCCTTATATTTCACTTCAAAATTTGGTATTTGTTAATCTATCTCATTAGATTCAAAATGACATACATTGGACATTTTGGTTGTGACAAACATTTTTTACACGTTTCTAACATGTAAAAAAACCAAAGCGGTGTCAATATTTTTGCACTGTGCACTAGCACAAACGCAACAGTTACCAAAATAGGAGATTTTAAACATCAATTTCAGACATGCAGCTGGTTTTATGGGTGCAACGCTTTTTGCCATAGAAAAGTGACTAACCTAGCAAGATAAATTGTCAGCCACTTTACCCACGGCTCCATTTTTATTGTTTAGCCACCTAAAAACCTTAGCTTACAACCATTATTTACACATTCTGCCCAATGTGTGTTGCGATGTAGCACCTGTCCGTCTACTTGGCTTTCCGTTATCCATCATCCATCCTACACATGCGAGCCTCCTCCATCCCCTGCCTCCTCTTGCTCCCCTCAACACAATTACTCACCGCATGACAAACGACAGGCTCTCGCTGCCGAGATATCAAAAAGGCCCAGCCACTTTTTTAAATGCAGGGACATTGGCACCCCCGTGCTCCCCGCGCTTATCGGCGGGCGAGCAGTGCCCCTGGCCGTCCTGCTCTCCTCCTTCCCCTATTCTCCACCACCCCTGCTCTCCATGCCCCACTCAGGGGGTTTAGTTAGGGGAGCCACATGGAGGGGCCAGCACAGCTTGATTTATCTCCCTCGCCCCTCTGCCCAGCCACTCAGGCAGTCCGAAAGAGCCGACGAGGCTCCAACGGGCCTCAGCTCGAAAGCCCGGCATTAGCTGAAATAAACCATTCTGCCGCCCAGTGAAAAATGTCCTCTGATTGGCTAATTAATCAGTCAAAGGGGAGCGACGCGGCTTGTGGCTTGAGGGACCCAAGCGGGCGACCGCAGAGGGCCCGCTGATAAATAGACTCCCCGCCGATTCATACATCAACAAAAGTTAGTCATTTTTTATAGGCGCCAGCTCAGTTGAAAGGTGGAAACAAGCTGCAGTTTTATTTTTTTCACCTGCATTTCATTCTTTTGTTTTTTGCAAGAAGGAGTCCCAGGAAAAAAAACATAGCTAAGATTTTCATTCATACTATCTGCAGTGTAAAAATTAGAAATTTAACATTGTAATTGGAAACTAATTCAAGAAGATCTTTAATTTCCACATTTAAAAAAAAAAAAAAAAGATTCCTGCATTTGATTTATTTGCACTAAGGGCACATCAGCATTTTAAGTCTTCTGTTCATTGCTTGTTCTGTTTGACTTCAGCAAAACATTAGAGGTGCTCCAACATTAACCCATTTATTATTTCTGTACTCCCTTGGTGTCAGAGAAGAAAAATGGTCCAGCTTAAATTGGTACCAGCCTTGTTTTGACGTCTGAACCTCCCGTCAGACGGTGGGTATGCTGTGCACTGCTCTCGGGTCAGCGTGACCCCTGCGGCCTCTCCCACTCCCACTCCTGCTCAGGCACAAAGAACGGGGGGGATCAGGCCTCATCGGGTGGCACCTGTTGCAAGCGTTGGCTGCCCACGCGTCGTGCACATGAAGGATAGCCCGTCGGCACCGGCTCCCCCGATACCACCGTGTTTAGGAATACGGAGCAGGGGCGACACGGGTGGAGCATTTGGCAGACGCCTCGCTGAAGGCGCCGGGGAGCCGATGGGTGGAGTTAAGCAGTGAAAGTTTGCTGACAGCGCAGACGCAAAATCAGATTTTTTTGCTGCATAAATTCTCTGCAGCCATGTCACATGGGACATAGGTGGCAATTAAAGGATGCGAGTCGTTTTTGATAATCATAAATGTCACAACGCCTGGAAACTAAGTCATTTTCTGGAACGTACCTTTTAAATCAGCATTATTATCGAAAACACAGCTATTTATGTCTTCAGGCTTATGACCTGGGAATATATAGTATTTATTTTTGTGGGGAAAATTAAATCAGAGTCTCTTTCATTTAGTCCAAACTGAATCCAGGAGTAATAACGATAACGAGAATAATAATGAACAATGAGTAAATTAACACAACAGACGACATTGATACCCAAAAATCCAGGATAGGTAAGTGAGGCACATGGTCTGAAAAATGGTGTTGGCAAAAGGATCAGCTTTAAAATGCCTAATGCTGTCCAAGTTATCTGTATCTCATAATAAAGGAAAATATTCAGAAGAGGCCACTTTGAAATTCAAGAGGGTACCCTAAACCAGTGTTGTCCTAAGGATGACACACAGTTTTTTTTACAGCACCCATAATAAGTTTGTTTGGTCCACATTAAAAATGCAACAATGATACAAATTGGTACAGGTGTTTATAGACACATTTTAAGTTAATTTTATTGACATTGGAATTTTCTTAAAATAGAAAATATTAGGTTAATTTTTTTATTTATTTTTTTGCTCATTTTAATTTCCTGGTAAAAAATAAATAAATTAATAAATAAAACTTTTGTTTTATTGTGTGAATGCAGGCAATGTTTTTAAGGGAAGATTGTCCCACATCGCGTTCTTGTTGCTGACAATAAACACAAAACGTTTTTCAGATCAACATAATAGAAAACAATCAGCCTTTATAATTATGGAGGTTGTATTATTGTAATACGGCAAAATTGCAAGACCCTTTTTATGTATTGGATCTACAGTTACTCAACTCTATTCAGCAAAAATGTGATAACTTGTTTCATTTTATTGAGTTAAACGTATTTCTTGATATAGAAAAAAGAAGGAAAGCTAATTTTATCCCTTTTTAAATCAATGTTTTCTCAACCAACAATGCCGATCTGTTGAAAGACCCGACAGTGTAAACGTGCATCGCTGCAGCGTGGTGGCTGCTATTCGAATGCGCTCATGCAGGGTGATGCTCTCATTGCAGGCCGCTCGTTCTCAGATAACATCTAATTGCCGCGACCAAAAGAACTCCCAGTCTTTATCACGTTTGTTGACAGACCCTTTTACTTTTACCGCTGAAAATACCAGGGCCCGCCAAGAACAATCCCCCCTGTCCAACCCCTCCCCCCCTGTAAATAAATGCAGCACACAGTTGCCATTTACCTCCCTGGCTGTTCTGTGGACTGCTCCCTGCTGGCAGTGCCAGCTCGCTGACACTTGGAGATTAGTGCTGGATCAAAAAGAAAAGAAAAAAGGTGTCTTGTCTTTTAGTTACAGGCCTAAGCTAGGTTATGAGAGCTGGATAATTACCGCATGGTGAAGCTAACCACCCAGACATTTCAGACCCTCTCAGCTGTTTACAGTCACAGACCACCGTTTCATCGCCGACTCTTAAATCTAATGAATCACGGCTGAGAGAAATAATCGCAGCCTCCTCCCTCCCTGGGGACGGAGCGAGGAACCCCGGTGTTCATGAGGGCCTATTGTCGGCAAGTGTTTGCTCTGTTGAACTAGCCGCATGCATAATGTTGTCTTCATTTGTTGTTTATGATTAACGTTCCCGCACTGGAGACAAAATGCAATTTTTCAACCCATATTTGTGTTTAAACTCCACACAATGTCTGCTTTTAGCAAAGTTTATGATGAGTGGTATCTAATGGGGCCTATAGGCTTCATTTGTTTCCTTTTTTAAAAGTTGCTAGAAAAACACTCGGATTAGTTTAAAGGAGTAAAATTAAATTAAAAGTGTCTTTATGTTTAACTGAGTCATCCAATCATAGTTTGAATCAAGGCTTCCACCTGTTTTTCTGTCCACCTACATCATGCCGATGAACGATGGGCTGCCGGACTCATGCGCTCATCAGGGAGAGACAGCTGGCTAATCAGGCCCTGATCCATAGACCTCGAGTATCGCCAAATTTATTATTGTGGCAGGACAATGAGGACGACTCTCATGCAATTACCCTCCCAGCCAATATTGGTGAGAAATTATTGAAAAAAAATAGCGTGCGTTGCAAGGAGGCAGTTTTTCAGAAGATAAAAGGCCATGTTCACCACAATCAAACTCTTAATTAGCTAAATTTAAAAGGCGAGTTGTTGAAATGGTTCTTTGCTAAATTCACTTGTTTCAATTTGAAGGAACTTTAATACCAGTAAACCTGCCCTTGAGTCCTGTGTTTGATACAATTTCTTTATAAACTCCCTCTACATGTTACAAAAAGCTTGGTGTTGAATTAGACTGGCGCTAACTATACTGCGTGACATATACATTCTAATTGACTACGGTATTCTGACCTGCTAAAAGTATTTGGCTTTGGCTTGTGCAGACGTTAAGAATCAAGATAAGGACTGAGGGTTGGCAAAAAAGATGAGTGCAGTATGCTGCGTCTTTTAAGTTATGTCATTCAGTTTCTTTCAATGGATGCATCTTGTTGATGTGGACTAAGACGGTACAGGCTGCTGGGCTTCAGCCTTGGACAGTTTTATTAAAAATTTGACGCTTCTTTCTCAAATACATGTGAAAGTATTGGAGGACGCCACCAGCATCTTGGAGCAATGGCCACCAATCAGACGTTGTCGGCCTGTTGTTAGGGCCGGAGGTGTTTGCTCCACCTCTTATGCCACTGAAGTCTGTGTTGCCTGTGATTTATGTTTAGATTTTTCTTCAACTTCTCAAAAAAAGATTTTGAATCATAAGAGTTCAGTTTGTTGGACTGGAAAAGGACCATCCTATGTGCAAAACAAACGCAGACAGTAGTTCTCATCTTAAAAAGATTTTTAATAAAGAAACTTTGCAACCTGACTTTCGTGAAACTCTTTGTAAAACGACTTAGGTTTCGTAAAACTAACGAAGAACCGTCATTTTAGTATTTGGTGAATGTGTTGGTGCGGTAAGTGACGTTTTGTAACTTATTTATGCGCCGTAGCAACATTGTTCTATTTTGCTACAGATTTAGTTAAGTTTCAGTGTAAAGTTTTTAGAAAATGTTAGCGCATCTTATAAAGCTGCCCTTTTCGAGGTATTCTTGCACATCTTCGTATCTAAAAGATCTCTGGTGGTATTCTGCATCATTGTTTAATTTTATTGTCTTCTACCATCATAACATTTAGATCAAGTTAGCAAATGTGAGTCCAGTTGTACGAACATTTAATGAGAACATCTTTAAAATTGTTGGCTTTGATTTTTTGCACTCTTTAGATCATGATCCGTTTATAGAGGGATTACGTTCTCTAAAAAAAAAATATTATTACAAATAAATCTGACAATATTCTAGGAATTTTTTGTTGCTGGATCACACTGGAATGAAAGTTTGCGATGTACTCAAGTGAACCTTTTCCTTCATTTTCCTGGCTTGATTAACTCCCCCTCTGAATATATTGGCCCTGTTATCTTGGCACCTTGGCACATGTTTTGCCATTGGCTTTGCGTTGGTTACATTAGCAGGGAAGAGATCGAACTGGAGTGTCTTGAAGGAGGCGTCCTGTTGAATGTCTTCCCAACCTCTCCTTTTCTTCGGGACCCTCTGTGGACCCCTCCCTGTGTTCCCTGCCCAACCCTATCCCCCGCCAGGGGAGTGAGTGGATCAGGAAGGGCCCGATAGCCAGCCAGACCGCTTCTCTGCTGAAGGAGCCTTATCTCAGTGCTGCACACAGTGCATTGAGCGCATCCTTTTCCTGGGGTTCTGCGTCTGGGTGGAGAGGAGGAGATGATGTGGGAGGAGAAGTACATACGGCTTGATAAGAGGTGTGTTCTCCAACCCTCTGCTGCTCAACTCTTGCCTTTTTTGCCATTCTACCTACATTAATTTTGCAAACTTAAGACGTAGGTGTAAAGTTTTTCTGAAAAGTTGTCAGTTTATACGAAACACTCTGGCTTGTGAAGAAAACATTTATTTTCATAATGCATTCACAAGCTGTTTTTTTGCGTGGAAATAAAGTCCAATGAGCTTGCATGCTTAAAATGTACACCAATTAATATTAAAGTATTAAATTAAATACCAATCCACATCTATCTGTTGATAATTTTTTATTTAATTATTTGCTGCCAGAAACCTCAAGAAAAGAATTGTTGCTTTGTGACAAAAGAAAAACTAGATGAATATTTGTTTGGTAAATATCTGTTAGTTTCATTGAGTTGCTTTCTTTCTGTAAACATTTTAATGCTCATAGTATTTTATTATCCACATCCTGAATGCATTTACTATCTTCAGGATGTGGACACTCTTCCATGTGACATGCAATGTCATGATATAAGTGACCATGACAATAAGCGTTTTTACTCTTATATGCATTTTCTTTGTCACCCTGACAGTTCAACAAAATCTGCAAGCAATGTTCTAACTGCACAATATTCCTCAGACGATTATTTGCATAAAGATTTAAAGAAAAAAAAGATTATTTCATGTCTACATTGTTTCACCGAAAACATGAAGAAACCATTTTATTCAGTTTCCTCTTTAAAAAAGGTTAAATAATAAACTGCATGCTCGAGGAAATCAGTGGAGTTCCTGTAAACAGTCGATAAAATGTTGCTGCTTGTGCACATCTGTCAATGTAGTAGCAAGTCTCCTATTTGGGCAAATTTAAATAAATGCTTATAGCTCAGTAGGGTTGATCCAGTTATATTTCCCTACTAGAAATCGTAATACTCGGGTAGCAATTAATGTGAGGGATACTGCATGATCACTGCCCACATTGAGGTGTACCTCAGACAGACAAACAAGTTGTAATGGCAGCAATAGTGACACTCACAGCGTTACCCAATGCTTTTGCTGAGGCATTTTTGACTTATCTAGAAAAAGGCAAAACAATCAAACAAGCCATACAACAAATCAGTGAAGTTAATTCAAGGTAATCATGGACAAATTGACATTAACTTAAAATATATATTAGTAACTTCAAAGAGTTACTGAAGATGTTTTCATTGCCATCAAGCTAGTTCTGACAAGAACTTACAGTGAAATTCTGTTTTAGGAGTGCAAAGTTAACATTAACTATTTAAAGCTTTGTGCAAAATCAGAGTCCTGTTAACTGATCATACTTGAGAAAGATTCATGCAAACAAAAATTCAACATTTGTTTGCAGTTACCTTCATCCAGACAAACGTGGTGGTTCCCCATCGGTCACTGTTGTGTTCAGCTGCTCATGAGGTCAACCCCTTGCCTTTATCCATTTTTTACGTTTTTCTAGAGTAGTTTTTGGAAAGGAACAAACTGTATTCCACACTCTAAATGTTTGGAATAACTCGTGTCTGAATTGTACTTTCCCCAGTGACGTTTAACACATTTTCTAAACAAAATCCTTCTTACCACAATGCATTAGCAATGCAAAATCCTGACTCTGTTGTTGGAGGTAAAGAGCCTGCCGCTCCTGCAGGTAAAGGGCATTTCACTTTGGGGCAAATTGTGATTGCTGATTGGTCTGTTGCTGACGACCTCCCCAAGATTGAACGACAAGTGGCGTCACGTCTAGAAGTAGTAGCTCATAAATACGAGAAGGAAAATGATCAACAGCCACTACGTACGTGCGAGTCCTGCCTGTTTATTTCTGCTGAAATGGTGTCACAGTTGTAAGGAAAAACTCATTTGTTAGTGTAACAGCAGAGTTGAGTATGGAGATTGTCTTATGGTACACGAAAAACTTAACAAATGCTCTCTGCCAAAGCCAAAAAGCTTTTTGTTTGGAGACGTTATAATGCCATAGGGCAGCAAATCCAGCACGGGAAAATTAGGCTTATCACTGGATGTAACTTCTATGTAGAGAGATACCTAGATGAGATTCTGCAGCCAGTGGCAATCCTGTAGCTCCTCTTTTTGGGACCAAACGATGTCCTCCAGGATATCAACGTTCACCCCCACAGGAAGAGGTTCATCAGAGACTACCTCAAGAGTTTGGCATTTGAAAGCATGGAGGGGCCTGCGTGCAGTGCTGACTTCAAACTCATTGAATACTTGTGGGATCAGCTTGGGTGTGTTCTTCATGCCGGAGTCAGCAACAAGAAAACGTTGTTGCTGACTCTGGTTTTGGGCAAATGCGAACTGAAGAATTTCACCCCATCCCAACCCAATGTGTGACCAAGCTAGTGACCAGCGTAAGGATGATGATGAGCTGTTCTGGTGGTGCCTGGTTCTTCCATGCACCTCTGAGGCACTTGTTTTTTTTAACAAATAAGTTCTGAAATCACCTATAAGTTCTTGTCTTCAAACCTCATCCATCTAATGCGTTCAGCGACACCAAACAAGAGTCAGTGAGCTGTTTGGTAGACATGTTTTTCATGGGCGCAACCCCCACCCACAAATGCGTCTTTCTTACAAATGTGGCACCATTTAAGTGAAATTAACACTCTTCCCACTGGTTTAAGATTTATGCATTGTTGCCATCAAACACCAATTACCTGAGTTTTTGTTAGGAATATTAACTCAAAATATGAATGAGTCCAGTAAAGCCTCGTGCTTTCTTGTTCTGTGCAACATAGCAAAGAAATACATGACTAATAACCAGTTAGAGGGAAAAACACAGCTGAAAAGGGAGAAAGCCCTGTAACGTTAGTGGCAAGTAGTTTCCTATTAGCCTATCGCCCCCAATAGTTGGTGCCAAAAAACAGCTCTCCAGGGCTGCCAGTGTTGCTGACTGGATCAGTACGTTTACATCCACTCTGTATGTGTGTGTCCAGCCTGTGCACAGCACAGCACTTCTACCTGCTGTCGTATCAGAGTCTAATGGAATCCCCAGGCTGTGAAGGAAGAACCACGTACCAAGCTCAAGCCACCTTCCCCTGATGATGATGTTTCTCTCAGTCACTCTCCTCTCTTTCTTCCCCTTGCTCATTCAGCCTGTCCCTCTCCTGAGAGTAATTTCACAGGCAGCTCTAAAGTGGCCCCCAGCCATCTTCCCAAATCCCAGTTACATGCTGTTTGGCGCTGTCAGCTCTAAGCCTCATCTTCACTCTCCCAAGCAGAGAGGACGCCATTGTGCAGTAACGGGGAGTATAGATTTTTAGTGGGAAGCTGGAAAGTTTTTGTTTAATGGCGCCTCAACTGAAGGGCTTTATATTGCCCTTGTTAGAAGTTGTGGTTATACCTGGACAAGGTCCTGGGTGGTGGAAAACTTTCTTTAGCCATAGTGTTTTGATTCACCTTCATTGGAATCCACTTTTTTGTCCTGTTTTCATAATTTTATTCACTGAACTGTTGGTTTTGATTGTTAGTTTACTGGCTCACTTTTGAATTTATTTTGGAGTCATTCTCACCACAGACATCAATATTAGTTTTTTTTTATTACAGTAACATTTGTTGAAGGAACTTAATACCCAAGTATCCAACTCTGCCTTTAAACTTAGATTTGCATAGCTTTACTTTCAAAGTGTCCATCTCCATCGGTGTAATTTGAACATAAAGGCTTAAATGCTAAACAATGGCACGCCTCTATACAGCTTTGTTTTCAGTTTATCTCTAATCTGTACGGTGTGAAAAATGCCATCCACTTCACCATCTTCGACAACACAGCAAGCAGCAGCATTGTTTAACGCAAATCTCCAGAGGAGCTTCTGTATTCTTCTCGACAAATCATTATGCATTGAGTATGCCATTAGGAAAATGAAGACAAATGGCTCGTAGGGGTGGTGAGGTGACAAATTGTACATGCTGCGGAGGTACGATCTGGACCTCGTCGTGCCTAACTGTTGTGAAATGGGCCCCGTTTAATGCCAAACCCAAAGGCTGGAGCGATGATTTTTTTAAAATCTGACTCAGTTTTGTCCTGGACTATAGAACAGAAGATCACTGGATTTTGATCGACTCTCCGTCCCCTAAGCCTGAATGTAAAATCGCTTTAGAAGGATTATAAAACATCCAAACTTAGTCATGTAAAATTTTGTTTAGCAGGTGAACCAAAGTGCTTCATAACTAAAAACTGCACAGAGCTAAACAATACGGACAATAAACAAAGAATGGACAATAAAGATAAAAGATCAGGATCAGAATCTGACTAGTACTTGCTATTAAAAGCCAGCCTGAATCAGTGGTGGAGGGTAGATCCAGTGGGAGCTGCTTCCAGAGTCAGCCCAGTGTTTTCACCTGGTCCTCAGTATATCTCATAAAAACTGTCCTCGAAAGAAGAAAGACCTGCAGGTTCCTTGGTAGAGGAAAAAGTAAGAAATTGCATTGCCTCTGACATTACATTAGGAGATAGGTGATATGCATTCAGAAGCTTATCACAACTTTATTTATTTATTGAGATAACAGTGATAAAACGATATTTACAACTTGTTTGCAGTCTTTATTATAGATGACTGTGACGGCGTGTTAAGGCGGTCACAGCCCCCAAACACCACTACTGCTACATACCCACTTAAATATAAGCTGCTTCCTATAACGCACAAAGTGTAGCACTTAAATGTGTTGCAACTTCATTTAATCATATTTTTAAATTAATTGAGATTTATTGATGCTTTTAATAATAACCAGTTAGAGGGAAAGACACAGCTGAAAAGGGAGAAAGCCCTGTACGCCCTGTATGGGGGAGAAAATAGTAAATGCAGCATTATTAACAATACTGTCAGTTTTATTATTAACAATACTGTCAGTTTTTCTTGTTTGCAGACATCAATAATGGAACTATGTTGTCACAATAATTTATCACAATAAGATTTTTCACAGTAGATGATACAATAAATGCCCATCCCTACATTACATTATTGCATTTCAGTCAGCTCACTTAGCATAGGCCATCACAGACCCTTTTAAAGGCTGAAAATTACGGGAGATTTAAATTTTTGGTGCAATTGAAGAAAGAAAATCAAATGTTTCTGTACTCCACTTGCTGATGATCTCTTTGGCAGTTGAATTTTTTTTGACATTTTCAACATCTTACTGAATTGTATTATTAGAAACTTCAAAGGCTTCTTCTTAGTAAAATGTTTAAGTATAACAGGGTTCCCTATAGGATGTCCCTTAAGGAGCAGTGAATGGTTACCTGACTCCGCCAGATAGATTTGCTCCGCATATCCATCTGGAAACCTTCCGTTGAAGTAATTTTGGGAAGGGGCGAAAATACTGGTTAGCTGATTGGCCTATGTTGGTGATAGACGGGCCAAATAAACCAATCAGATTCGTCGTCGCTCTGTTACGAGCGACGACGAAAACACAACCACAAGCCAAGCTACTCTTGCTGCTGCAAGTAAAGGCTCGTTAGCTCAGCAGAGAAATACTCTGTAATTCCGATAAAACTTGCTCGATAGCCGCGCTAACGCTAGTTTCATCGGCTGAAGCCGCCATGTTCTTTAGACTGAACTGACGCGCTTCCCGTTGCGTCACACCGCAACCTGCCTCAAAGCCAACGCTGATTGGACGTTCGTTTGGTGAACGGCTCCAAATTTTCTTTAACGGAGAGTATCCAGACTGATCTGCGAGTGAAACCTTGAAACCTCGCGAGATCAGGATGGTCTCACGAGGCTAAGTGAATGGCGCACAAGGAGCAATCTGTGGCCAAGGGTCTTGCTCAGGGAACCAGAGTGAAAGACTGAGTTTCGAACCTGCGCCCTTTGCAGCCCAGCTCTCTAACCACTAAGTCACCACTCCCACCAAATCATGCTGTTGCTTGCACAGTCAGATACAAAATAACCAAAATAAAATATGCTTCTCACAAAAATGATGCCTTGAAAAATCCACTAAATATTTTAGAAAAGGACAAACTAGTAATTTACGGACCTTACGGAGGAATTAACTCGACTTTGAAATTCTGCAAACGTTCTTGAAGCGTGACAGATTTACCTTCCTCAGAAAGTTACTAACGTGTTGGATTAGGTTGATTGGCAGCCCTGGTTTTCTGCTCTTTTCCTGCTCTGGTAGAAAGCCAACCCAAACAGTAGGTGTGGTTTCATTTTGATTCCAAAGTCACGTCTCAATTACACCTTGTCTCTCTGTAACAGCTCCTCACCACTAAACGTGGAGCTGTTACAGAGGGATGACAGCTTGGTGCTGACTGTGCAAACCAGCCCAGCTGGAGGTGGGGAACTAAAAGAAAAGCCACTCTTTTGTTGACTGCTTATTTTAAGGTTCTAACACCTATTGTTGCTTCAACATCCTCCTTTGGGTTTGTCACTCACTTTAGTTTGTTGGGGTAATCTTTGTTTGATGATTGACAATCACTTAAGCTCCTTTGTTTACAACGGTGTGCCATCTCTGGATGTGCAGAATCCCTAAATAACTCTGTCCTTATTCGTCTCTTGTTGTGTAGGAGAGCAGCAGGAGTGAATCTCCAGTTGAATCGGCGGAAAGTGGGACTCGTGCTTCTGCTGAATCGAAGACTGAGACAATAACCAAGACGGTCACAAGTTCCCTAAGCATGCAGGAGTATTTTGCGCAGCGCATGGCGCAGCTGAAGAGGTCCCGGAGCGCTGGGGGTTCAGCAGCTTCTGTCAAAGCGGAGGCTACTGAAACATCGAGCCCAGCCGAGGAGGTCGGTCCAGTCCACAGCAGCAGCAATGATACTGAAGAGCCCAGAAAAAAGAAGAAAAAGAAGAACAAAAAAGTTGTAGAGGATTTGGAGGTTGTAGAAGAGAAGTGCTTTGGCCCCATTGTATTGGAAGAAAAAGAAAACCAGGAGAAAGTGTGTTCAAGGAAGAAAAAGAAGAGGAAAACCCCAGAAGTCACTGATGAGAATGAGAACTCTAGCTCCTCCAGTGTTCTGGAGATGAACTGCGAAGAACCTCGTCCCGCCAAGAAGAAGAAGCTTAAACGCACAGAAAAGGAGCAAATAATTGAGCTTGAACAAACTGAAGAGTACATAGTCATCCAGGATGAGGAGGAGAACAGTGAAGTGAAGGAGTGTGAGGAGGAACTGGTTGCTAAAAAATCCAAGAAGAAGAAGAAGAAGAAGAAAAGACAAAACCAAGAGTAGGGTGTTCAGGCTTTGGTTAAATTTCTCCAACTTCCCAAAAACTTTCTACTTGTGCTGTTAACCTGGAGCCTCACATTTATACATACATTTGTGATCAAATGAAATCTCTAATACATAAACATGTTTTACTGAATGAAAGTGTAAATGAAATTAACTCAAACCGCATCTTGCATAATGATTCAGGAGGTGTACGGTCATTAAGAAAAATACAATTTTTTTTTTACATTTTTGTCTCCCCTTTATATGTACTTGCATTACTGTTTATTTAAGCAAAACTTCACATTCTCTGTATCTCCCAATTTGTCTGTTTTTATTTCAAAAGCTGAAAGGACAAAGATGACCTGTGCGATACATGACATCTGATGCGTTGACGTGATGGGCCTTTTTAAAAGTTAAACTGAAATGTCTCTATGAATTGTTTCCAAATAAATGCGGTCACATACACACCGAGACTCTGGTTTTATTATATTAAGTGAAATTGGTTTAACTTTTAAATATAATACGACACCTGTTGAAAGAAAACATCCCATTGTTCAAGTGGAAGCCATACTAGTTTCTAAGCAGTTGGGGAGAGGGGGGGGGGTGACATATCAGTGGAGCTACTCGGGTGTATTTTGTCACCTTGAAGATGTGACGCAGGATGTTCCACTTTGTCTGAATTCAGAAGACTCTAACAAGCCAGCCTTGTTCCAGCTCCTGTGTGTGATGATTCAAAGCAGGAAAAGGAGAGTCCTCAGGTGTCCAGTGTTGCACATGAAGACTTTTTTTTTTTTTTTTTTTTCCTCTGTTGGGTTTCTGTTGAAATGATCTGGACGTGTTTTTTTTTTTTTTTGTCATCCCTGGACAAAAGAAGACATTGACTAACTTTTCCGGCATGTAGGTGTGCTAATTCCTTTTCCATTTTTCTTTCTATTTCCTGTTACTGGCAGCTAAGTGTCCCATGTTTCGTTATACCTTCTTGTCCACACGTAATTCTAAACACAACAAAATGTAATATATTACCTGGACATAATTATTCCTAGGTTTAGGTTTTCTTGCAGAGGAGTTTTCATCCCTGTTTTTCACATTTTGACAGTTTTCTTAAAAAAAAAAAAAAAAAAAAAAAAAGGTCTTGCTTGCATAATTCTTCTGGCCTCCCTGATTCAATACTTTGTAGAGCTGCCTTTGTTGCACTTACAGAGGCATCTGATTTTGGCCTCTGCACCATCTTTGCTCATCTAGACACTATATAGAAAATCTTGATAGATTATTAATTAGGCTGGACTTGGGGCCATTGTTAACACTTGAATATGCAATGATCTATACCACTGCTCCATATCTGGCTATGTGTTTAGGTTTAATCCACCCATCTTCCACCACCTGTCCCCGCAGAAGGAAAGCATTCCCACAGCATAATGGTGCTACTACCATGTTTCACAGCAGGATAAGGTGTGCTCAGGTGGATGTAGTGTTCGTTCTCCACCACACATGGCGGGTTCTGTGTAGACCCGGGCTGTTAAACTCTGGTCTTCTCTGACCAGAGCGCTCTCATCGACCTGTTGCTGTATCCACAACTTGGTTTGCGGCAGTTCTAACATTTCTTTATGCTTTACTGTCAATAATAGCTTTGTGTTTGCTGCACTTAAGCGGAAATTCAGAGTGCAAAAACGACTAATATCCTTTCAAGAGAGTCTCTCGCCTGAACTTTGGATTTTTGCTGCTCCTCCAGAGTTACCAGAGACCTCCTGGCTGATTAATACGCTACGTGCCAAAGCTGTCTAGGAATACGACCATACGATGGTCTTCATGTGGGATAAAGTGATTCTGAATCCAAATGGTTGCAATTTGTTTTGTTTATTTAGGAGTATCGGGTCAAAAAGAATTGCACACGTTTTTCCATCTTGGTTCTACCTCAGACCCTTGTGGTCTTCATGTATAGGTGGAATCTGACCCTGTTTTTCTCCACCATGTGCTCAGTTTGAGTTGTTACGGCACATTTCTACCTCTCTTTAAACATTTTTAAAGAAAATACGTTACCTAGCTGTATATCTTGTCATTCCTGAGGGGTGTTTTGCTGTTTTATACATGAGGTTTGTTAGGTGATCCCAGCTTGAAATCTTTACCTGACTGCATATATGTATAATATGTAAGCAGTTTAAAACCATTATCATATAACCTTTTGGCTGACTTCAAGAAGTGTCTTAACAGCAAACTTGAAACAGAAGTTTTTGGTGGACAACCTTAGTGCCTTTGTCTAATATACCTGATGCTCCAACCACCTGTTTATCTTCATCAATGAAGGAAAATACACCAAAAAATCTTTTGACGTCAGAAAATAATAGTTTTTAGGTAAATGCTTAGTTTCAGTATTAGATATATCAATTACCTTAGGAATTAAGTCAATGCACCATATAAGACTTGGTCTCATTGGTAATTAAATAAGTTATCCATACAATTTAATGTGAACCAATAATTACTTGTTTCCATTAAACTAACAACTCCATGGAGATGTGGAGGTCTCTTATATTTTACAATTATTAAAAGATTTTAAATCATAAAAGATTACTATAGAATATGGAGGAAAACTCAAATCCAATATGAACCAATTAAGCTCCATTTACCAACAATCTACAAGACAACTCCACTACTGGGCTACACAGTATTCAGGAAGAGCAAACCAAAATACAAATATTCATTCTTAAAGTCTGATTATAGACTTTGGTGAAAGCTATGTGAAAGTTAACTTATTTTGATGGTCTAATTCAGAGCTGTCCAGCATAGTTTAATCTAAGAGGGGATGGTAAAGTGGGAAAATGGGAAATAAAGAGTTCCAATGTTACAAATCAACAAAAAATTCACCAGCACTCACATAAGAATCTGTCTTAGTGGTTCTAGCGAGTGATGGGCCAGTGGTTGTAGTAGGCCTCTTGTGTCTTGGGAAGACTGCAAGGTCCCTGGTTTGAATCCCTCAGACTGCCACTCTGGGTCCCTGAGCGAGCCCCTTAGCACCAGAATGGTCCCCGGGCGCCGCATAGTGAGAGCCCACAGCTTCCTAAGGGATGGGTTAAGTGCAGAAGACGAATTTCATTGGAACATACAAAAGTTGCAATGACGAATAAAGGTAATTATCATAGAATGAGGAGTGTTTTGGCTCCATCATGGTAATGAGCCCCATTTGGGTCAGTGACCCAGAGGATAACACTGCTTCTGTCAGCCACCAAAGGTCTCTTTAAGTCAGGAGAGCAGCATCGGTCCCTTTTGATTCAGGTTTTGGATGTCTTGAGGTTCCTCCCTTTTAATTCAGATCCAGGCTGGTAATGCAAAGATCTTTGGAGTTTCAAAACCAAGTGTTATAATTTATTTTGCTTACAATATAGTTTGATGTTCTAAAGCCTTAATGTTATATCTGTTGTTTATTAGTTTTATTGTTCTGATGTTTTATTAGTTAGTCATAGTTTCATTGTATTTTTGCTTACTAGCTGGAAAGGGTTTATCTATCTGTGCAGCAACTTGGTCAACAGTGTTGTTTTTAAAGTCATTTATAAATAAACTTGTGTTGTATTCAATATGTATAGCTTATGATTTTACTTTGTGGTTGTATCTCCTAAAAATGTAAGAAATCTATAGCTTGCATTTAAATACAGCCACAATTTGGGTTTGTGCGATGAGTCACATATTGAGCCGACTTAGATCATTGAAAACACAGAGAAAAAGATCTTTCTCCAATTAAATCAATGTTCCAGCAAAATAAAAAGATCCAACTGTCTGAAAACTTTGTTTCACATTAGCTGTCTGACCGCACCGAGCTCACCATCACTTCACTCTCTGACTTTCACTGGTAACTCATCAGCGTGGCCCGAGAAAGAACAGGGAAAGGAAGTGTGGCACTATATATCACTGATGTGCCTGCATGGTGCACAATCTGTGGCTTCAGGTGCCATATCCTGTTCCTGTGGGGGGGGTAAGCTAAGGCTGACAGCTTACTTGGACCGAGTGGGGCGGCACGACTCCTCACAAGATATGGATCCCAACTTGGGCTGCGTGTTAACATTAAACTGAACACTTTACGTACTTTAATTCTGCGGTCAGGTTTCTCCCATCTCCAAAGATATTGCTGATAAGATAACTTGAGACCTGAGGTTGGTAGCCGTGTTTGAAGAGTGGGAGAGAGAGAGAGAGAGAGCGTATGAGTGTGTGAGCTGCTCCACCACTGCAGCCTGAGAGTATCCTGTCAACAGGAACTCCTGGATTTGATATGCACCCGCTGTTGGCCGCAGAAGGAAACTGATTAGTTTGTGTGTGTGTTCAGTGGTTTTATTTGTTTGCCTAGCCAGAAATGTGCTCAGAATGACCTGTCCAGGAAGAGGAAAATGACTTAATTTTTTTTAATATTTTTTTATTGGTGAGTGGTTGTGAAGTGTAAAAATATTAAACTTTTAAGTTCTGTGAAAATGAGGAAAAACTTCCTCTTGTATTTTACAAAGATTTGCAATCTGTCTCTGATTGCACAAATAAATAGTAAATAAAAAAAAAACAACAACAAAGAAACTGGAAAACCTGACACCTTAAGTACAATGGAAATCTCAAAATGTCACGGAACCAGTGGCGTTTTCTGGAGGATGTGAAGACTGTAAAACAGGTTTGGTAAGTTAGTCATTGAAGTTGCAAAATCTTTTTGACATTACCAGAGAGAATAAACAAATAAAACACACAAAAACTAAACTTTCAGTGGGTCCAATGTGGGTTTTCAACCTCTTTTAAACCAAGGAGCTTAAAAAAGCATGTAATGTGATATTATGAGTTGTTCTATTTGTTAAATTAATATTAGAGCCAAAGACAAGTTGTTGTGTTGTTAGGCCAGTTCAAGGAGTTGCTTGTGTTGAAATGTTGCACCCTCTCCCTTCCTTTTCACTGGGTTTAACTTGCAATCAAGGAGGAGTCGAGAGTCCTGCGGGGTTTCTCCTGGAACCTGCTCCTCAAATATAAAGCGCTTCCCCCATCCACCAGGAAAGACCGAATCATAACCCACATGGAAGAGCAGCCGCATCTGCGCAGCTGTGCGTATTCCTAAAATCTGATCAGGCATCCGTCTCCAGGTGGAGTTAGTTTGTGAAGCATCGCAGGGTTTTTAATTCGAAAAGTCTGTTTTGCAGTTTTTTTTCCCCCTTTCTCAGATTTAAGCCGGGTTAAAGACAGAAAGCGCGCAACTTGTTTAGGAGACTCAGACGCGCTTCTTAAGTTTGGAGAGGAGAGAGCGCGCCGCAGATGGCTGCTCTCATCAGCGCGTACTCGTCGTGGCCCGAGTCTTTCGAGTGTCCTCCAGGAGACGGAGAGGTCCCCGACGCGCATGGCTCGCACAGGACTCCCGTGGACAAGGCGCCGGAGCCGCGGATCCGGCGGCCCATGAACGCGTTCATGGTGTGGGCCAAAGATGAGCGCAAACGGCTGGCGGTCCAAAACCCAGACCTGCACAATGCAGAGCTCAGCAAAATGTTGGGTAAGAAAAGTTATTATTATTATTATTATTATTATTATTATTATTATTATTATTATTATTATTATTATTATACTTTCTCAAACTCATAGGTTTTTCTCTTTGTTCCCCTGAAGCCTATGTTGCTTTAAAAAAAGTTTTTTGTGTTGCCACTGGGAACAAAACAAACCACAATGTTTAATTATAACGTACAGTTTTATAATAAATGATTTACTATATAATAATACATAGAAAACAGATTTATAAAGGTTGAAATCACCTTAAATATGTATCGTTTTAATCCAAATTAATTTTAAAAATAAGCATTTTACTATCTGGTACAGTGCGTAATGGTAAACTCTAAATCTGGCAACTCTAGCACAAATCAGAATCCAGGACATAGTTATTTATTCATTTGTTGTTAATTTGTTTTTATTTGTTTTTGTTTTTTTCAATAGATTAACATATTTGATTTTTTTATTTTAAAATGAGTGAAGAATTAATTTTGTAGATTTTCCATTTTCAGCTATATTTCGGTTTATCGGTTGTCGGTTTTCTGGCTAAAAGAAGCAACAAAAATATATTTAAAACTTTTCTTCCTTATTAGGATAAAAAAGACACTAATAAAGTAACTATTATTATTAACTTTTTAAAATTTATTAATTTTTTTTGCAAGTTTTCAGTGTGATCATTTATTATGATTATTTGTAGTTTTTACATTTTGTGAATTTCAAACCTAAAATATCCTGGTAAAAGAATTTGATCTTTGAAGTAAAGGCAAATATTTATTTTACGTACATGCAAGTAAAAAAAAAAAAGTTTATTTGATTTATTATTCTTTACCAAAGGGGAACAAAAAAAGAAAATCACCATAAAAAAGGCCAAGGATAAATATAAAGTATTTTAATGATTAGACTGACATCCAGATTTCAGTTCAAATAAAATAATTTTCCTTCTTTCTCTTGTAAATGCAGGAAAGTCGTGGAAAGCACTGACTCCCCCGCAGAAAAGGCCGTACGTGGAAGAGGCGGAGAGGCTGAGAGTGCAGCACATGCAGGACTATCCCAACTACAAGTATCGGCCCCGCAGGAAGAAGCAGCTGAAACGCATCTGCAAGAGAGTGGACCCGGGTTTTCTCCTGAGTGGCTTGGCCCCTGACCACGGTCCCCTGCCTGAGCAGCGAGCCCTCAACCACCCGCTGGACAAAGACGAGGGCAGCTCCAACGGAGTCGTCGGCGGCTTCTCCGGCTCCAGTCCCGCTCTGCCCAGCGTGAGAACCTTCAGAGAGCCCGCTGGCTCCAGCAGCAGCTTCGACACCTACCCCTACGGCCTGCCCACGCCTCCCGAGATGTCGCCCTTAGACGCCATGGACCACGAGCACATGCCCCCGACCTATTACTCAACGTCTGGTAGCTCTTCAGTCTCCTGCTCATCCACGGCCTCCTGTCCAGATGAGCACCGCCAGAGGCAGACGCACATGAGCAGCCCACCTCCTTACCACACTGACTACACGCAGACCCAAATCCACTGTGGGAGCACACACTTGGGTCACATCCCTCACATGCCCCCAACCGGAGGCGGCGGTGGACTGATCCCTGGCCCTCCCCTGTCCTTCTACAACTCCTCTTCTTTCCCGCAGATGCACCACGGGCACCACCAGGGCCACCTGGGTCAGCTGTCCCCCCCACCAGAGACTCAGGGTCACCTGGAGACTTTAGACCAGCTCAGCCAAGCTGAGCTCCTGGGTGAGGTGGACCGTAATGAGTTTGACCAGTACCTGAACTCCACTGGGGGTGGGTTCCACCCAGAACAAGCCGGCGGCATGACTGTAAGTGGACACATCCAGGTGGCGTCGGCCACCGCCGCCTCTGCCGCCGCGCCGTGTCCCAGTAGCACCACGGAAACCAGCCTGATCTCCGTGCTCGCAGACGCGACAGCGGCCTACTACAACAACTACGGCATCTCATAAGATCGCTGTCGCCCTTACAGATATGAGACTGGCTTACAGGCACTCAAAGACTGTAGAGATAGTTTCAGAGATGAAGGCTTATCTAGCAGGTTTTTTTTGTTGTTTTTTTAGCATCCTAGGAGCAACTTTCTCCAACCCTAAAGAGCTGAACTGACTACTGAGCAATATGTTTGTCTGGAGCCGAGTGTGAACAACAAGCAATCTGAGAAGCGTGAGGATATGGAGATGGACACCTCAGGGACGCAGACAGAGACTACCATAGAATGCCACCTCCAGTCATTAGAAAACGCCTAACCTTAGTGCAACGATTGTAAAAGGCTTGTTTATTCACTCGTTGATGTAGCCACTGACGCATGTACAGACGCTCTTGAGAAGCTAATTTAAGTCCGTTGATGTTTTTGTTGCATAAATGTATTGCTATTATCGTTGCTCTTCCATTTGAATGTTGGCTTTTTTTTTTTTTTTTTGATCACTCTCATAATTTTGGGAGACTTACCTCAGTAGTTGTGATTGAAAACGTTTCAGCTGAACACTTCTTATGCAATTCAACTAAATTGTGTATGAATAAAGAAAGGAAGGCAATTTTTAACAACTTCTCTGGTTATATAGTCATATAGTCCATGTCTTCATTGAAGGTTATTCGTAACTTTAAGTATATGCTGAATTAGATTAATGGAAGACTTCAAAAGTTTGATTTTTATATTATGACGATACCACTAGACACCAAATGTTGTTCATTGTTATTAAAAGAAAATCCTGGAGATGACTGATATATACTGAGATGCCACCATAAACTGACTAGATGCCTAGAATAAAAAATAAATAAAACCATTAAACATTATAGAATGTCTACTTTTTTGGGGTAGTTTTGGGAGAAAAAAAATGACTGTAAGACATCTCTCCATCTTTGATTTGGGCGTCACATCATCATGTTTTCTGCTATTTTGGGTTCCGTGGAGGTTTAAGCGACCCATTCCAACACTCACTAGCTTTTTCCACCTTCTCTGTCATGTTTCCCATTGGCGCTCTTTTTCCTTCGTATCATCTCGCTTCAGAGGATTAGTGTAAAACAGGCGCATTCATCGCCACCCGCCTCCATCTCAGCCTTCCTTTTGTTTTTCTGGAGTCTTATTCTGGGTACCATTCTAAGGCGCTTCGGTCCCCCCCCTTTTGCAGCCCGTCTCCCCCACTCCCACTCACTCACCCCGTGGTATATCTTGCTGATGCAGACCTTTTTGTAATCGGTTCAAAAGTAAATAAAAAAGCAAATTCACGTTTTAAACCCTTCTAATTTCTCTTTTTTTTCACCCACTCCTCCCTTTCTTGCCCTCTCTGTGTTCTCTCTTTTTCCTCTCCTTTTTTTTGATAAAAGGAATTTGGGGGGGGGGGGCTTTTGACAAATCCTGGAGTCTGGCTTGCTCTTCCTGCATTTTTTTTTTTTTTCGGGAATGTTTGAGTCGTGCTTCTTGTAAAGAGGATGTGGCGGAGGAGCAGTGTTTCCTGACTGATAAGGGAAAAGCTTCTCTCTGTCAGGATGTTTGGGCCTGGTTGGGCCTTGTATTAAAAGAGCTAGATTGAGAGAAGGGAACCTGCTGCTCAGAAGGCCGAAGGAAGGACTGCCGGGCCTGATTAACATCTTCCCCGACATGTCTTCCACCGTCTTGCCGTCGGAGGCTTTGTACAACGTGGCCTCTTGTACATTTACCACAAACACACAGATACTTGTGGCGACCGCGTGTACCAAATCAGACCTTTTTCGAGTCCGCATCCAAACCCGATGGCATGCTTCTGACGCCTTTCTGGGAATGTGATTAGACTAAGGGGAGTGACAACATTCATCATGTAGCAGGTCTTTTTGCACTTGGCCAGCGCTCTCATTTCTGTGAAGGTAGACCGTTGCCCTGCGTACCAGCGGAGGGGGGGGTTTAAACCCAACAGTGGGTCAGTTTCAGCGTCGTCCACATTCTGAATGTGGGAGCCAGACGGGGACAGCCGCCGGCTCTCATGATGAAAAAGCGGTCTTTGACGAGCGTCGGGCCCGAGAGTTGTCATTGTGTTAGCCAAGGGGGGGTCGCGGCGGACTCCCACGATAAAGAATAAGTGTAATGTCTCAACAATCACATCAAACACCTGAGGGTAGGACACGGCAACACGGACAAGGACAAAGACTCGAGCGTCACCACATCAGACTCGATACTTGTACATGAGATGCATCGATTTAGCATAGAAAGGAATTAAAAACAATCTTTTATCATCGCTTTTTATTTCAATGACTCGATGCAAATGAAAAAAAAAAAGGCGACCAGCTGTATTTTATTGAAACAATTACCACATATGCAAATGTGGCTAAATGATCCTCTTTTTAGCTTTACAGCTTACAAATTAACCTTCAGAAAAATAAGAAAATAAAACAATATGAAACTTTAAAAAACTAACAAGAAAATGAAAGAAAAAAACAAGACACCGGTTTATATTTATTTGCTCATTTGCCGACTTCAACAAGTTTACTATTTATACACGGCAACATAAGCGGAGCTGCCTTGGAAAAAAACATAAAAAAACCCAGTGACTTTTGTATTATCATTTACACCATATTGCCCCCACATCTGAGGAAATTGGGAACCAAACAAGTAAATCTATGTAAAATGGCCTTTGTCAAAGATTATTTAAAAACACCCTTCCCTGGTGAAACTCCCGGGAGAGTTAAATGGGACTGTTTCAGAGTGATATGTGCGTCTTGAGAATATTAGACGTTCTGGGAGTGATGGCAAAACACTCACCTTGTCAAGCTCAGTTTTCTTTCCTCCCTAGCAAGTTAACTCACTGTCATTTTAACCTGTAGTCAGAGCTGGCAGCTGAAAACCAGAGACAGCCTTTAGTGCTGCTTCAGCAGCTATAAATCAGCAAGGATCCAAGGAGAGAGTAACGTGACAACAAGTAGTAGCATGACACTTCTGTGAACTGCAGAGATTTAACACTTTACACGCTCTGCCTCAATGGTGAGTTGTTACCATAGCCCTCATGCCCCCCCCCCATTACAATTACTATTAACATGATAAACTGGGATCTTTGCACATTTACAGATCGTACGGTTTACAATATTTGTGATCATGAGGATATAGGCTGAACAAACAAAAGAGGCTCCTCTTGTTATTTCTCTCTGATTGCCGCCTGGCTCAGCTCCATTCTCAGGTCAAGCCTGTGGAATGAGTCTGTCAGGTAGTCTGTTATGTTTCCTATTTCCTCCTCTGCCGTCATGTCACTTCCCTGGGCAAACAAACAAGACTGCGGGTCTAACCCAACGTCAACGGTTAAGGTAGCAGCCTCGCATATGTGTGGGCGGGTGTGTGTGTCTGTGTCTGTGTGTGTGTGTATACCGGACCTGCAGCCACCACAGCTGTGTAACGTATTATCGATGTTGATGGGACTGAAGCTAGCTCCGGCCACTGATCTTGTTCTCAGGAGGGACGGAGGAGGCTCACTGTCTGGTTGGTCCAGAGTCCATTGTGTAGCCAGGGAGGGAGCGTCCAGTCCCATCTCATTTGGAAGCAGGCTATTCCAGCTATATGACGTTTTTTTATGCAATAACTGTAGGTCAAGAGGAAGTAGCTGATTTGAAGTACGTGACTAAGGCATATAGCACTGATGGAGGCAGACGTGCCCTTAAAATATATTTGGCCTGGTGTTTGAGTGATGCAGCTTAGAGTCTGATCTTCTACAGGGCCATGCACGGTGAATCTTATTTTTGATTGAATGTGCAAAACGTAGAGCATGACTGTAAACTGAAAAGCATACACGATTGATCCTTTTTTTTTTTTTTTTTTTTTTTACAGAAAGGAATCTCATGACTTCTGGTCCGCCTTTCTTTTCAGGCACATTTACTGTGATGCCCCTAAATTAATTTCATAGCAACAAATTGCCTTCTGTCGTTATTCTTCCTAGTAGAGTAGAGTGTAATTTAATCTCAGTAGACATGTCAGGGAACAATGAGGAACAAACGGCATTGTGATGCACAAGAAGCGCAGCAGACGTCTCAGTTTTACTGAACACTGTTCAGTCTTCCAAATCAAAAAGAAAAGCACGTGGGCCAGCTGCAAACTTACCAGTGCATGATTGTCCCCATAAACTGGCATTATGGGTAAGGTAAGCAGTAATCAGAGAAGCAGCCAATAGGCCCGTAGAAACTCTGAGGGAGCGGCAAAGATCCACAACTCAGGTGGGAAATTCTATTGACAGGACAACCGTTTTCTGGCTTTTATTTATTTGTGTCAAGAAGGAAGCCATTGCTAGCAGAAAGTCATAAATAAATTCTGTTTTGAAATTTGCCACGAGGCATGTTGGGGACAGAGCAAACATGTGGGGGAAGGTATTCTGGACAAATTGACCTTTTGGCCTACATACAACACGCTGTGTGCGTAGGAAAATATAGCACTCTGCCTCACCCTGAACAAACCGTTCTCAATCTTGTTGAACGCTGTCCTTCAGGAGGGGCAGGGTAGATGGCCAGAGTTGATGGAAAGATGGAAGAAAACCTGTTAGAGACTGCAAAACACCAGTGTTTGGGCAGACGTTCACCTTACTGCAGGAATACAACAATAAACACACAGCCAGAGCTACAGTGGAATGTAGGCCTGCATGATATTATGAAAACATGAGGTGCCGCACTTTTAAATTTTTTACCTTGTGAGTTTTCAAACCTACACAAATACATATACACACACACACACACACATATATATATATATATATATATATATATATATATATACATATATACATATATATATATATAAAAATATATATATATATATATATATAAATATGTATATATATATATATAAATATATATATATATATATATATAAATATATATATATATATATATATATATATATATATATATATATATAATGTATGTATTTGTGTAGGTTTGAAAACTCACAAGGTAAAAAATTTAAAAGTGTGGCACCTGAAATATTCTCGTCTACCAATAACAGCGTCCAGGAACTCCTTTGTGATTGCAGTACTGCTGACTGTGATATTGCAGTGGTGATGACAGATCTGTATATTAGGTAATTCCTATTTTGATTAAAGCAGATTATTGTGCTGGAATGGCTCGAAGACTAGACTTCAATCCAATCGAGAAACTACCATAATACTTAAAAAACAAACAAAAAAAAACTACTGTTCGCTGTAACTCCCCATCCAGTCTAACTGAGCTTAAACTATTTTGCACAGGAAAGCAGGAAACCTTTTAGTAGCCAGATGTGAGAAGCTTGTAAAGTTCTGCAATAAAAAGGTTCTCCAATCAGGACATCTGCAGGTCTTTTGGGACCTGCAGATGTCCTTGGGAGCTAAGGGAGTTAATGTTAGGGGCTACTTAGTTTTGACTCACATGGGCTGAATTGAATTGAATAATGTGCAAAATTGTGCAAAAAGGTCCTTGGGTATGAATACTTTTGAAAGACTCTGTACTTTATGATCATTGCATGCTTGCTACTCATGAAATTCTAGATTTTAAAATTATCAAGAAAAGTGGGGAGAACATATTTGCCTCAAAGAGAAGAGTTCGGTTGTCTAAACTTCAAGTTGCTTTTTGAGGGAATTATCGCAACAAGCCCCTTTGGCAGGCTAATCACGCTAAACGCAATGAACTTTACACCAAATTAAACTACTCAATGAGCCGGATAAACACCCGTCTACAGCTGTAAACACTAAATGCTGTTGGAGAGCATTTCCAGCAGGAGTGTCTTACAGCAGCATAATAACCTGTTCACAATTTGTACTTGGCCCTAAATGTGGCCAAAGGAGGAAAAGAAGGAAATCGCACACAGAGAAACACATTTCACAGCAAAGGGATTATGGGTGCAGCTATTCTTCATCTCATTGTGGCTCCAAACCAGGCGGAGTGTTTGGTGGCAGGCAGGCAGGCGCGCTGGTCGCCCGGCGAAAGAATGGACCAGACTCGTCGAGGGACAGGTGCCATGTGGCAGCAGATGTGCAGGGGACGCAGATGGGGACCCCTGGAAAACTTGGGGGACGGCGCAAGGCGGCCAAGGGCCTCCCACCCCTACCTGCGCCGCGAATGCTGCAGCCGAACGGGATGCGGGCACCTGTTCCGAGCAGATACAGGCGAGCAGCACACGCACAGAGGGAGGCCAGCGCGCTGCTGCCAATCCAGGAGAAGGAGAAGGCTAGATTTCTATTTATGTGAAAATGCAGCCCGATTACCAAATCAACAGAGGCATTCAATCTTTTGATGAAGTTGGCTGAACGGCCGGAAACAAGCTTTGAGAAATGTGCTTTAACAGCTTTTAAAGTGCCCAACCTCCGTTAACGCGTGTGTTTGTTGTATAAAAAAAAGTGCAGAACATGCCCTAATTGTCCAGCTTGGCCTGTGACTGGTCTCTCTCTCCAACGCATGTTGCGCTGGTCTATCGTAGGCATGCAGCAGCGCTATCTGGTTGTTTTTGAGAGCTGCACATTCTCCCTGGGGTGGTGTAACTCTTCACCTCAATGTAGAGGAGGATGTTCCTATTGTGCTTCCTAATTGCAATGTGGTTGTTCCATTTAAGAGATAGAACATCCTCATGTGTTCCACGAGTGATCTCGCGGTGTGGGAATATTCGGAAGAGGCATTCTGATGCATGTTTTGCCACGACTACCTGCAATTATGTCAAGCAGAGCTTTCATTATGGAACGACCTAAGAGTAAAATGAGAACGGGACGTATTTGAGTTGTATTTTACAAGCTGTCAATTATTTAGAACAAATCTATGATCAAACATTAAACTAATTAGACAAAAAGTGTGTTTAATCCTAAATCAGCCCGCCCCCCCTTTTTTTCCACTCTAATGGGGCGACGTACAGCCACGCTGGCTCAGGCCTCCCTGTTACGGCGCTAGCAGAGTTTACTCAGCACGCATCCTGAAAGGCAGACGGTGTAATGATTCAGATGAGTGATGGTATAAGTTCAGCGGTGTGAGAGAGCCCCTTTTAACAGCTACTGTGGAGGATAGACAAAGCAAACCACCAGGCCACCTGATGACAGCTCGGTAGACACAAAGAGAGCCATTAAGGCGGCAGTTTTTCAGCAAATATGATTCATACAAATAAAATAGAACTAGAGCCCTCACAGCTGAGCTAAATGTGCTTTGATTGGCCAGATGTGTATTTTTACTTTTCAAAAGTAAAATGTTTTTGTTTGGGTTCTGATTTGGGAATTATGATTTAACAGAATGAAAGGAGAATCAGAACATTACTTGGAGTTATTGAAATATTCGATGCAGGAAAAGGTCCCCTGTGACTTTTACACTATTGTATGAATTGGTTGAAATAACACAGTTAGAGCCGGCCGAGGGGAAGCTCATTTTGACCTCTTTATTGAATTGAAGCTAACCTTTCTTCATCCGGTTACTTCTTTCTTCGTAGTTTTTTTTAAACACCCACCAATTCAGATTGTTAATGGTTAAAATGTATTGTAAAACGCATGAATTTCATATATGTTATTACATATTCCTTCACATGTTTAACTTGAGTTTTTCTCCATTTGCCATTTTTGTTTGCCTTTTATCGCCCCCAGTTTCCCTTGGGAACAAAAAGCTCTCTATAATTATCGATTATATGATTTATTTAGCAGAAATGCAATTGTGGTTATACATGCATACTAAGCAAAACCTGTGTATTTTCCTCAGCAATGATGTACAGAATTAAAAAAACTTGCTGTTTCTGTTAAATGTCTGAAATATAGTCCATTCACTACACTGCAAAAACAGAACTAAAAATAAGTAAAATCTTCTTGAAATTAGTGGATTTGCCCCTGATTTGAGCAGGTAAATAAGATTATCTGCCAATGGAAAGAGTATTTTTACCCCTAAAATAAGATAATTAGATGTACTGCACTTGAAATAAGTTGATGGAGATGAGTTGTTCCTATTTTAAGTGCAAAAATCTTATTCCATTGGCAAATGATCTTATTTACCTGCTCAAATAAAGTACAAATACACTACTTTCAAGAAAAATATACTTATTTTTAGTTCTGTTTTTGCAGTGTACGATTACATTTGGTTCAAGTCAATCTTTAGAGAAAAACAACATGTGCGATATTTCATGTCATGGTAAGACTAATACGATTAAAGATAGCTTTTTCATGTTTGCCAGTGCATAGCTTACAGTCACAATAATTGAGCTCTCACTCAGTGTTCAAGCCTTGAATTATGCTACAAGTAAAGCATTCTCTTTGTCGTTTTACAGATTTTCAGTCTTTCTGCTAAATTCCCTTTCAAGCTGCAAATCAATGTTGCATTTAATAAGTATTCTGCCGAACCTTATTAAAAACAATGTAACCGATTGAAAATTCTCATTAAGTTGATTTGTTTTCCTGCCAATAACAGATTTGACCCAAAGTACAGGCGTACAGGTACTAGTACTTTAGCCCCCACTTTAGCCCCTGGAGACCACAAAGCACTTTAATTTATAGGACACATGTCTAAAAACCAGTGGGACCCAAAAAGAACAAACAAACAAAAATAAATAAATAAGCAAACAAACAAAAAACTTCCACCAAGCATTGAACTTCAACATGCTTCCCTGACTTTACTAAGTTTGTAATGTTTGGAAATGAAATCATGTATTTGCGATGCAATGGGAAAAGAGAAACATCTTTAAAATGTGATTTTTACTTTTCCTATTCCTGAAAAAAACCTAAAGAGTACTTGCAGTAATACTAGCTAGGGATAACATGCATTATGTCATAAACTTTTTGCTAGTAGGTCCATGTCTGAGACTGTTCTCAATGGCAGAAATAGATATGAATTATTTGTTTCGCCAGTCTGGGCACGAAGAACATCACGTTAGCCAGTCCAAAACTGTTTGCAATTATGCCTACAGTTTTGTCTTCGACACTTAATTAGCTTGAAAATGAGCGGGATAGTTTGTATAGCTAAGGTATGCTGCGTCCTTTAAAGAGTCACACAATTTGTTAAATATGGGGTCGATGTCTGTAAACTTCAGCAAAATTGGATCTTCCTTGACTGTGTGTGTTCCTAAAACATATATGGGTTCAAAGATGCATCCACGGCACTACCAGCTAAATTCAGTTTCACCCAAAACTGTTGTTGCTCCCATTCAACCATTACAGATGTCACCCCAAACATTGCCAGCATCAATAAAAAAGCACTTGATACAAGCCTAAAAAGCGTTTTATTAAGATCTTTAAAATGTAATTTCACGTTACTCATGCAGTACGAAGATCTGTGTAAGATGATTGGTCAGTGATGCAAGTTCCTCCAAACTAGAAGAACAACAACCTTCTCTTACTGCTGGTTAATCAGAAACAAAGTACGTCAGTACTGACACGCAGCGTTTCCCGCGCCTTGACGTGAGCTGTTTACACTCAGGGGTTCTCCATGAGACCGCTCCTGGCTGACCTTGGCAACAGCCAACTCTGGCATCATTTCCATTTCCCCCCACCCATTTCTCCTATCTTAGGGTTTAGCTTCAATATTTGGGATGTTGTGAATGTCTGAGCATGGAGGAATCCCTTCCTGCTGGATGCTCGGCCTCGTTTCCTTAAAGACTTGACATCAAAAACGAGACGCATGGAAATGACTCACATGGTAGTCCCAAGAGTTCAGCTCCATCAGCTAGAGCACCATGTTGACAGCTTCAAAACAGGATATGAGCTAGATAGGTCTATGTTCATTGCAGATGGCAGGGTACTTAAAGAGCAGTGATAGCTGAAAGCTTAGATAAGCCCAAGTCACGTATCCATCATGACCCATACAGGGGCCTTTGAAGCCTGGACTACAAGTCAAAGTTTAAATTACATTATGATAATTCTTTGTCACATTATTCTTTAATGTAAGTTTTACTTACTTTTTTTTATAATAACAATAGATGTGATTTCAAGATGTATCCTTGCATATTTTTATTTGAGTTTCTGCTTGTCTTACCAAAGTTAATTAAGTTTCACATTTTTATGAAATTACAAGTACAACATATGTATGTCTTATTAGGATTTTATGTGGTGGTCCAACAGAAAAAGTCACAGAAATATGAAATAAAATCAAATTGACATATTCAAGCATTTTAATGAAAAAGAAAAAGAATGAAAAATGCGTGGCCTGCTCCATTATAAATCCCTATTTTTGCCTGATTCCCCAATGTAAAATCCAGCGCAACAAATTGCCTTTAGAAGTCACCCAGTGGACAAAAAGAGCCCACCGGTATGTGCAAAATGAATTTTGTAATAGAATACAAGCTTTCGATCTGAAGCGTTCCCGCAGTAAAACAAGGTGGTGGAAGCATCATGCTGTGGGGTTTCTGTTCTTCATCAGGGACAGGGAAGATGCTATCTCTACGTTCTGACTGAGCTTCAACAGTTCTGGAAAAATGAGTGGGCAGAAACTTTTGATTCTGTGGCCGTGCAATGCCGATCGCAGTAAAAGATGATTCTAAAAAGTACTGTTACACTTTTCATGCTTTTCTTTTAAAATATTTTTAATACCTCACATCATATTTTTCCCACTTGAGACTTATGCACAACTCTGTGCTTATTTATTGCATAATATATAAAAAAATAAAACGTGCTGGAATCTGTGCTTATAATGTGGCAACATGTGGAAAACCCTAGAGTGTGGCTACTTTTGCAAGGTGCTGTAAACCCTTGATCGCGTGTATTTGTATATTTAAGAAAACATACAAACTCAATAAACAAATTTTTACAACATATCTCATGATAAGACTCCTTGACAGATTCTCCCATGCGCAACCTCAGCGGTAATACCAGCAAAAATGACTGGAATGGACAGGAATGTAGAATACGATTAACACATTTTAAAAAGAAAGATTAGAAATAATATTCATATAAACTATAAGCATATAAATGATGTCAGTTGTGTTTATTCCTAGTGTAAAAAAATCTTGACGCCCAGGGGATTCGGCCGAATCACTCTCTCATAAACTAACTAATTGAGCCTGTAGAGGCAACTGCGGTAAATAGAGGATAACTCATTTACATGACGGGCAATTGTAAGGGCATGGGAGAGAAAATTAATTATTATTAACTTCAAAACTTGCACTATGCACATTTAAAGTAAGAAAACTGATTATTTTTTACTTGGAAAAATTAATCGGTTTGTTTGTTGTCAAAAGTGCAGCATTAATGTGTGCGACTTAACATGAATATTTAAAAACATCCCCACGTTCTTCTCGTTTGAGTAAATGATGAGAAACCCTTTTCTATGTATTTCCAAAAGTGCCCCGCCCCTAGCAGATGTTAAAGTTATAGCAGCTATAGGAGAGGTAAATGTTTAGCCTATTTTGCGCCTGCTCCCAAAGTTGGAGCAAAGTAAGCCCATTCCAGCCAATCGGTCCCCGCCTGAAGCACAGGTGAGCCAATCACGTCCCGAGCTGGTGGGCTTTCTTTTGACCAATCACGTTCCACCACCTAGATAGATAAATGTCGGGGATATTTTAGCGAGCGGTAAGTTTTAAATATATATATTCTCTTTTAATTTAATAGAAATACTGAGTACGTAGCAAAGACACCAGACAGATACAAACTCTTTCTGTGACGTAAGTCTGAGTTTTACCCGTTGTATCGCTAGCTAGCCGATTAGGGATCGTCCAGCTATTTTCATACAGTAACATTGCTTGGTATTTTACATGAATGTACGACTGAGTATTACGGCCACACATGAAGAGAAAAAATATTTTTGCCATGACGAGATTAAACTCGACATGTTGACTTTAAAGTCGCCATGTCGACATTAAACTCAACATTTCGAGAATAAAGTTGAAATGTCATGTTCTCAAATTCAGAACTGCGAGCTAGGGTAAGCATCACTAGGGAAAGACGTTACGTTATTGGTAAGCCACCGCTTCCAGTGATGATTATACAGTTGCAGCACAGCAAAGACTACCTTCACACTTAATTAAAATGCAGAGACTGAAGCTGTGGAGCGCGGTTGCTCTTTTCTCCAAACTTTGGAATGTCGAGATTAAAGTCACAACGATATATCAACTTTATTCTCGAAATGTTGAGTTTAATGTCGAGTTTAATCTCGTCATGGCAAAAGTATTTTTTCTCTTCATGTGTGGCCCTAATACTCCGTCGGATGAATGTGACCAGGTTTGTATTTTGAACGTGCTTTGCTGCTTTTACAATAATCCATGCTTCACAGAGGTTGTGCCCAGTTGAATACTGTCCGTTAAGTTCTATTTCGATTACAATTATGATGATAACTTTAGGAATTATTAATGTGAGCTCATTTGTTTTTTTTTCTACCTCAGGCCAGCAAAATAAAAACAAAGCACAAGTTTTTTTGTTTGTTTTTTTTACTTGGACATTTGAAATATATGTATTGCAGTTAATTATAATGATGACAATTGTCTGATTGCAGGTTTAATCGAAAGGAGAGCACCCAGGAGTTAAGCGTCCTTACCCAAGGCTTTGCTGCAGAAGACCACATCGCTATGGTCAGCTCACAGCTTCCTGCTCCGCGAGAAATGCTGGATGAAACGGCATCCGCACCAGGGCTCCAACACAAGTTTTTCCTCCTACCAAACAGAGTGGGACAGACACCGGCAGCTCCTCTTCCACTCCCAGCTCCTGTGCCATGACTCCAGCTTATTTTAATGAACCAGTGATGGCAGCAGGTCACCCTTCAGCTGCTCCTACCCTGACTTCTCTGTTTTTACCTGTCTATCTATCTATCTATCTATCTATCTATCTATCTATCTATCTATCTATCTATCTATCTATCTATCTGTATGTATGTATGTATGTATATATATATATATGTATATATATATATATATATATATATATATATATATATATATATATATATATATATATATATATATGATTACAATTATCACACTTTAAGTATATATATAAAATGGTTTTATTTTTCAATGAAAACTGTTACGTAATAAAACTCTTTACATTTATTCACAAATATGTTTGTGTTGTTCTATATCCTAAAATAATAAATTAAAATAGATGTGAAAGGTAAAGGTAAAAGTTTAAAAATAATAAAACCAAATATTAAGAACAGATTCACCAGTGAATGTGAATAGATATCACTAGCAACACTCAACAAAACCAATGACAAAAATGAAACACCTAAATATGTTTTTGGCTCTAAAGAAAATGAATCAATGACACTACACATGGACCGAGTCTTCACCATGGCTGAAAAGGTTAAAAGGTGAGCTCAGATAAAGCCTGTCTGGCCACACTGTCATAAATTGGATTGGTGTGGCTTTGTCGCTATAAAGATTAAGACCTTCAAAATACATGAAATGGTCTTGGCCTACACTCTTATTTATCTAAACATTCTGTGTCAGTTTCAGACATTTCTAAGTACAAACATGTAAAACAAAAGTTTTTAATCACAATTTTCACTGTTTCGGCATATTCATATAGGTCTCATGCCATATTAAATTCTGCAAAGTTAGTTTAAAATACAAAAGTAACATTTTTAATCTAACCTTTGAAAACATTAACATTTAAATTTGCCATTGAGGCCAAAGCTGTCTGGATGCTTTTGATATTGTTAACGACATTGAACGAAATTGGAAAGTTATTACACAGATGAATAAACAGATGAGTCAGGTTAAAAGTTATTGTTACCTACCTTCTTGGATAGGAGGGGTCGTTGGGAGCCTAGAAGGGATTGACAGCTTTAAATTGGGTAATCAACATGTTTCAGTCTGACTTTAAAAAAACTGTTTAGAGAAATTTAAAACAGTAATCCGAAATTTACTTATAAAAGAAAAAACAGAACTTGCATCAGTTGAGACATATCTACTGTTGAATATGTCAGCGTTTCTAAAACTCAAACATGTAGCGACAAAATATAAAATGCATGGCGCCTAGGTTCAACGATTGTTTGATTAGCACATTATTACTAAAATCTCATTAAAATAAAAGTCACTTTCTAACCTAACATCTCTGTTATGACGTCTCATTTAATGTAATTGCATAATTTTGGACTGATGATGCAAGAGTGGTGCGTTATCCTTTGCTGGGACTGCGGCTTAATATAGCAGGAGTCCTGCTGCACAGCAGGCAGCTCCCTAATTAGTCCTGATATTTAAACTACAACCAGGAGGAGGGAGTGCTAAGCCGGGGAATCACTGCCCACGTGTGAGCTCGAGGGCTGATGAGCTTTGTAGCCTCCTGCTGTGCCTGTGATCCGAAATGCCTCCACACAGTGGAGGCTGGACAACCGTCAGCTCAATGGATTACTAAGCATTTTATTGAAATTGGAAGAAGATATTTTATTCCACCTCTGACGGGCTGTCAGACACTTTTATTTGCCTAATCTCAGAACAGTAGAAACGCCTCTTTTTTCCCCCCTGAGAGGTCTGACATTCAATAAAAGCAAATTGATTTTGTCATAATTAGGAATCCTAATATTTATTATGTTCAGAGTTAAAAGAAACTCATCGTTCATCTCATTCTAAATAGTTACAGTGCTTTCCTCAGACATACATGTTCAGAGCAAAGCACCGTATACTGCACTTCCTCCTGACTCATACTGACCTAAACGTGATGAGTCAGCAGAGGGGTCTTTCAGTCTGTTTTTCCCATGATTCAGGGTTAAGTTAGTCAGTGCACCTTGAGTCAATTCCCACAACTACGATCCGTCAAGCTTCTTAGGTAAGAGCACAGACGGTGTACAAAAACCTGGCCTGCTGGGTGGACAATGGCTGCTGGTGTGACCAGAGTCAGGCTCACTTTTATTGTCCATCAGTGACTGTAGTACAGTCAGTTGAATAGTCATCCTGTAATCAGAAGGGTTGTGAGTTCAACTCCAGATTTCACCTATCACGTGTCGATTTGAGATAATCCAATTAATGACAAATCAGGTTGAAATGTCCTCAGCTATGCTTGCACGGTATTTATAAGCAGCTTCATTCGTTCACACTTAATCCATTTCTAATGTTTTTTTTCTTTTCTTTGTAGCTCTTGGGACAAAATTAGTTGTTTTTATTTGTGTTTCTACTTTAAATTAGATTTGTGTGGAGCTGGGTTGACTTGAGGTAAAGGATAATCTTCACAGTTGCTCATTTGCAGTTCTCTCTCTCTCTCTCTCTCTCTCTCTTTCTCTCAGAGTTAACAATTATTATTTGTGTATATTAAATAAATTTACTTGTTTACAGAATTTGTATTTGATCACTGCTCCATCACTTTTTATGCACAATTTGACAGAGATAGGGTTTGGGTGTTGGGGATTGTGAGATTCTCAGTTCAGATAGATGCTCCACATATTCCTTTTTTCTCCTAAATTGGAAAGTGTGAATGAATGGAACAAGTGAGGGATAACATTATCTATCTGTCTGTATATATATATATATGCATATATATATATATATATATATATATATATATATATATATATATATATATATATATATATATATATATATATATATATATATATATATATATATATATATATATATATATATGTACATATAGTTCAAGTCAGAATTTGGCTGTGTAGAAATGTGGCATTTTCTTATCTTCTGATTTACCGAGCCACATGGGCCTGTTATGGATCTCTTGACTGAAAATACAACAATAATGTGGTACTAAAAAAACTTAAAACAATAATTAATGATATGATGTGATAATTTTTTTAAACAGCAAATTAACAATTAGCAAAGAACTTACAATATATTCATGACTGCATTTATACCATTTATTTAGTTGTTTTAAACTCTCATGTCTGTTTAGGCCAACAAACTTCCGACCCAACTAGAGGTAAACTTGCTGTGAGCTTCACTGAAAACGTCAAATAATTCTCTGTGTCAATGCAGAAAATATTGAGTAAACATAAAAGCTGTTTTGTTGTTCCTTCACAACTTTTTATTTTTGTTTCTTCCTTTTTTTCAATATTTCTGCATGTGTCACTATTGTTACACACGTTACTTGCATTCAAACATGGGCTGCGGGAACATTTTGTGATGCCATTGCAGCTGTTATATGTAGCCGGAGAAAAGTCTAGTGCTTATCGTCCCCCAGGCATCTCCTAAAGACACTTTAAACTGTAGGGAAGGTGAGATATATTATTTTCTGGTTTGGTTGTCATGGCGTTTTCAAACTTCAGCATACCTTTCTACCAGAAACTTGTCAATAATTTTAACATAATGTTTTCATAGACAACTCAATGTGTCACGCTGAACTCGTTCACTATTGTTTTAAACCTAAAGCATCAATAGTGTTCGTTCATGTGTTTGTCAGGTGTCTTTATATAATCGGTATAAATCCTTATTACAACATTATCAGAGGATTGCTGAAGGGTTCACTCTATCTAGGAAGAATGTGCTTTTGGATATCTGGAGGAAAGTAAATTCCTTATCTATAAGATTTCTGAAAAAGTGACCGCTGGTACCCTTCTGGATGTGTGAAATGTTACTTTTGATGCTGAAGAAATCTGGATTTTTGCAATGCACTTAAAGGGGGCATATCATGCTATTTAATACCTTCCTTTTCACATTGAAATTACCCAATTGTGGTCTATGTAAAGTGGAACTGCATTGCTTTGGTCTGAATTCCTCATTATTGTTGTCCCACAGGCCCTCTTTTACTCCTGTTCTGAGGTGCGCCTGGAAGCAACCCATTTTGGTGCTGTCTCTTTAAATGCAAAGGAGGCACTTCACACTCCGCCCCCCTCCAGGTCGCAGAGTTTACCACTTCATCCAGTATGCTGGGGTATGGTGTGATAAATTATGTGTGTTAATACACCCAACAACCAAACATTTTCACTTATCCACTTATAGCTTCGGCTTCCTTGAGCTTAGACTACAAAATCGCAGTGAGCAATAAAAATGGTGGATTTGCAAAATTGATAAGCCGGATGTCTATGACCTTGTTTAGCTGTCCCGCAGCAAATGCTGTGATGTAAATGTTCAAAAAACACAATAGAAAAGAGAGAAAGGTTCACCCCAACACAATATAAAGATATTTTTGCAGCACCTGGACAGACTGCATTCAAATTCTCTTCACTACTAGGGACTCCAAGTGAAAAACAAATTGTATTTATCGGCTAAAAGGGTGGATTTTGCATGATATGTCCCCTTTAAAGTGAAGCTCTTTAATTTATTGATAAAATATGAAAAGCATAGCTTGATTATACAAAAAGTCCAGTAACATAAAGTTTATTTTATTGTTAAAAATACCATGCTTTTTCATGACATGGGCAGGTATGACAAGAAGCCATCAACAGCAATAAATATGTAAACATACAGGTTTAGATACATGTAAAAGTAGAAAACATTAATTGCTGATGACAAATAAAAAGTGATAAAAGACAGTTATTTGCTTAGTCATTATGGGTTTGTGTGGGCATCCATCTTGATCCCTAAAAGAAAGGTTAACTGGCTTTATGCAATGGTGAGGTCCAAGTCATGTGTCCAAAGCTTCAGCAGATTTCAGTTCCACCTCAGAGTGATTAGCAAGGCTTTTCAGTCTATCCTTAGTGTCCCTTGCATCTGATTAACAGGCAGGCCAACTTCTGCAGGGAAGCCTTTGGAGCGGTTTGCGGATCAAATGCGTGCAACGGACCCGGTGTTTCTTTAGGAACTACCTTCCCTCTTTCTACAGCTTTGGAAGTGTATTTTCTTTTTTGCTGAAGTAGTTATCTGGATTATGGCTGTATGCAATGTAAGTACTCTTCTTAATTTATGCACATGCACCTGATAATATTCACCTTATTTTAGCTGAACTGATCAGTTGGGTAGTTTTATTTTGCTGATTAGACTTTTTTCCAGAACTTTTAAACCAAGCCAAGACCTGAGAGATATATCCCATTAATCAAGGGATCATTGCATATTATTATCTATGTTAAGAGCAGGAAAAAGAAAACTTTTACATTACTAATTCAGCAGGTAAAAACAGGATCTTTATCAGTTTAGAGATTGTTAATTTGCAGTAAAAGGGACTCTGGTCTTAAACAAATAGAACAAAACTGAATATATGCACTCACATATGTGAAATTGATCAGACAGTGGAACATATAGTATTTTTTGCCTTCCACGTACCTTTTTATTTGCAAAGAACATCCAGATTTATACAGACATGATCTCCATCTTTAATATTTGCCTCCTTCACAACGAGCTGTTAAAGTTACTATTTCTTTTATTTCCATCTGTGACCAGAAATATACAAAATTTTCACATTTGAGTATTTGACTCTCATAATAATCATAGTATATCAGGACAACTTTAACATTGAGTATCAATCTTATTCATGTGGTAAGTCACCACTAAGTAATGAAATGCCATGAGAAATATGGCACAAATATATGGAGGATATACACAAGGCGAAAACAGAATTTACCTCTAAAACCCTGAATATAAATAAACTGAGCTAAATTGATTGAACAGGATTAAAAAAACAATATATTCAAGATACATTTGAGACAGTAAAAGGAATTTGTAGCCTATAAATGGGAAAAGATTCAAATGAAACGGTGGCAGAATGATTTGTAAATGCATTTGTAGCAGTAAAGGACGTTTCCTTGCCACACTTTTCAACAATGAAAAAGTATTTTACTATAATAACAAATTGCTAATAGGAAAAAATAGAGGTTGACAGACAAAGGAGTTCTTTATGTCAGTCAAGCTTAGCCTATTTTACCACTTCCAAAATGTTTTGCTTTGCATTTCATTGTAGACGGGAAGGCATTTTTATCCCTTCCCATCAGAAGGAATTGTCATCAGCCCCCTAAGTATGGTCACAATAAGAATACATTGTTCTCACATGTAATATTTTGGCTATGGTTAGTAATCCTTGGATTTTTATTGCAGGAGAAACTGGCAAACGATGTATATTTTTTGTCGGAGACGGGGACAATCACTGAGGTAATGTCCACTTTCACTGCTCGTACAGACGTAAGCTTGTTTAAAGTCACTTGGGGGGATTTATTTGTGGCTGTATACCCATTATCCCTGCCTTCATTTACCGTTTGATCTCCGCACCAGTCAGTACAATCCCCATGTAACAACCATGTCCTTTGTATCCTGCTTAAAATGGCAAAGATAATTGTAGATTAGGACTATTTTTATCACTCAGCACTGTAAGCCAAAGCATTAAGGAGTCTGTTCTGCTTCAAAATTAACCAAAATAGTCTGTGGCCTTGCTCTGTGAGGTCATGTCCTCATGCCTCTTAAAATTTCCAACCGTCTGATTGTGAGAGCACTTTTAAATCTTGAAGTTAGCATGATTCTTAGTTGGGCAGATGAAGAGTTTTATAAAGAGCACATCAGCAGTTTAGAAAATAATCTTTCTACAATACGATTTGTGAACAGACATGTTCTTCAGCTAAGTGTAAGTAGAAAAATAATAGAATATGTTGACTTTAAAGGCATATAGCCACATTATATGCTTTAAAAACACCAAAAAGTGTTTGATAATGTTAAAATAAGGTTATATACACCAAGCCTCCAGCCTGATAATGTTTTGATGGTCCTTTTTGTGGATAAAAATAACCCCAGCACCGGGCGCGATTAGCAGATATAAACAGGTGTGGCGGCATCTAGCGACAGTATTGCAGAACTATCATGATGCCGGTTTGCTTGATTAATAAATAAAAATTAAATAATGCCTGACCGAGCCTGACCTTCTAAAATGCCACACAGTAAAGCAGCAGCTCAGCGTGATCGTAAATGTAAATAAAAGCAGAAAACGAGGTTGACTAGTTGTAAGCTCATGATATAAAGCTTATGTTAGCATGTATAAAGCATTCTAGTTTTGATTTTAATATGAAATAAATCTGAAAAACATTTGCTTGATCTATATTTCAATTATTGATTTATTAAGTGCTTCAAAACATCCAAATGAAGAGATCAAAGCGCACAACAACAATATAACACAAAAAACAGAAAAAAAACAACAACAATTCAGCTAAACAAGAATTAGCTAAGGTTCACTAAAACCCTTTGCAGGAAATGTTCTTTTAAAAAGACCAGGTTCAGTGATGACACAAAGGTTCATAGGAAGCTGGTTCCAGAAAGTGGGTCCCATCACCAAAAACGCCTGGTTACCACCAGCATTTAAGATCAGTCCTTTAAAAGTCCAATAAAAACCGACTAGTTGACCTCAAGGACCTGCTGCATACACAAACCCTTAAAAGTTCAGATAAAAAAGGAGGAGCGAGGCCGTTAAGCGATGTAAAAATGCACAGTCCAAGTTTTATGTGTGATGGTTGACAGCTACATAATTTTATGATCAGTTGCAGCATAATTAACACCTGGATTAATATCTTATTGCAGCTATAAATGCAGGACATCAATGCAAAATCCTTGACAACCCTGATATGTACAAATAGCATTACAATTTTCACAATAATGATCTGTTAAAACTAACAAACAATCCAATAACATTTGGAGTAACTGTTTAGCTTCCTGTGGCAGCTCTATGCTGCATTTCTTATACTAATTCTAAATAATTGTCCCCAGCGAACAAAAGCTTCTGCTTTAGTTTTTAAATGTAACGTTTCTTTTGAGTTAATATACACCCCCTTCCTGTCTTAATTAACACACCTTCCAGTTTTTCACTATCTTCTCATCTTTCTTTTAGCGTTGGATAAGAGGAAGTCATGAGGAAAAGGTGTGGACCACCTGTCTCTAGGCCACTCATGAACACCATGTCAAACGTCTGTCAGCGTTTGTTCGCCCACCTTTTTCTGCACTTCTGACATCTCGGACTCAATTACCAGCGTCGCGACACGCCACGATGTCCCGTCACAAGCGCAACTTTCACTGCTTCAATGCAGTTGGAGGAGAAGGCTCCCACACTTCCTCTCTCCCCTTTGAGCATCACACCCCACGGCAACCCAGGATCCCCCAACGTGACATAGCGACCTATCACGAGTTGGAGCAGGACTGCTATCTCTGTTCTGCGCATCGACATGCCCAAACTGTTGAAGACGCAGAGAACCAGCTGTTGCCTTTGTATCACACTCACACACCGTTTCATCATCATCCGCAGCAGTACGTTCTTAGGGGGCCAAACGGATTTGAAGAGACATACTCAGACAATCATTGCCACGGTCATCAGCAAAGATACAATAAAAAGATTGTGCTGGTGAAAAACAGCGATCCTTCCTTTAGGAAGACCATAATATTGCACTCCAGGGGTCTGTGCAACTTTGGTCTCTTCTTGGAAGAAGTTTCTGATCTCATGCAGTACCACATCAGGAAACTGTACACCAAGGACGGCTGCAAGGTGAGCTGAACAAGATTTAGCCGCTGCAAGTTTATTTTACTTGTAGTTTTTGTTTTACTTTAATTAATTATAGAAAATTATTATTTTTATTTTTTATTTTTATTTTTTTTAATGTAGCTTAATGATCAAATCCAATAATTTCAGTAATGCTAGGAACCACTTTTGCTTACATTGTTTTGGAATCTTAACAATAAAAAAAAAAAATAGGTTAAAAGCATGTTTACCCCCTTCCGCTAATGCGCACAGAAGATGGCTAACTAGAGTGAAGGTGAGGACAGTAGGGACATAACACTGAATGCAAATCAGATCCATGAATGTAGGTAAGCAAGTAAACATTTTCATGTTTACTTTTTTCTAATTTATAACTTAGCGAATATGTCACAGTATGTGATTAAGCAGAAAGGAGAAATTCAGATCAGTTTAAATGCTGTAGGTAACCTGACACTTTATCACATATTGTCATGGGCTGTTAGCACTGTTGCCTTGCAGCAGGACAGTTCTGGTTGAAGATCTTTCAGCCTTGCTCCATACATTCATGGGTTTTCTGGAGGTACTCCGGTTTTCTTCCACAGTCCAAAAATCTGCACGTTTGGTTATGACACCTGTCCAGGGTGCATGCCCCACCTCTGACAAAATGACAGCTGGAGATGGGCACCAGGGTTATATCATTATAGCCTACACTGAATCACAGCATATTTGAAAGCTACATATTTCTATACCTAAGTAATATTTTCCTCATAAAGAAGATAGATAACAGACAGCATATATTAAAATAAACAAATGCTGAATATTTTCAATGACATTGGAAAGGATTTTGAAAATCCCCATGTGCAGGAATTGATACTGAAGGATAGTTCATGCTTTCAACAAGTATTGCCTTCCAAAACAGATTTTCCTCTGTTACCAGACAGTCACCAGACAGTACACATCAAATACTATCCTATGGTGATTCATTGCAGTAATATAATCCAATCGATATTCTTGACTTGAATTATGCTGATAAACAAAAACTCACACAAAAGACAAGAGGGCAGCAATTAGTGTGATAAGATAGTGTAGTAGAGTGGCATTTATAAATCCAGGGCATTAGGAAAATATTATTACCGTTTAGTGTGAACTAAGAAGCTTTTTTTATCCAAGAGGGATACGGATTACCAGTATGTGTGTGTATGAGGGAATGAAATGAGGATATTCCTTCACACACCCATTCAGACTATGGATATCTTCTCAAAAGCTCATTAATCTTGGTCAAATCAGAGCTATTTTTGAGAGAGGAGAAACAGGTCAATGTTGAAACTTCCCTGCTTTGATACCAGAGGTGTTTCAGAAATGTGACTTCCACGGTGGCAATTAATTATCTTCACCAGGGCTTTGTGTGACCACAGATGAAGCAATTCATCTGCCTTTTCTGACAGTGGATTTAAGATGGAAAAGTGCAAAGTCATCAAAACCAACTGCACATAAGCAAAATGAACTTGTTTTAAGGGTGTTTCCCTGTTGCCAATATAAATCCTTGGCAGTAGTATTTAATACTGAAAAGCATACATGGAAATAAAGTTACAGTAGCAACTGGTGAAGTGTTATATTTGCGTTAGTCATTGTACAAACTCTGTTTTTAAATACCTGTCTGAACTGATTTAATACCATAACATGTATTGTGCACAAAGCTGATAAAAAACAATTCAGCCGTCAGGCCAGTGAGGAGAAATAGGGCTTTAAGAGCCCCTTATATATTTGTAAGGACTGATCAGTTTTTTAATGCATGATTTTTTTAAGGTGAATTTGTAAAATATTTATTTATATGGACAGAATGTCAGTAGCGTTAGGCTAAAACTGGGGTTATACACATTTACTTTTCAGTTTCCGTTAAAAGGCATGTGGTAGCATCCTTTACTATAAATCTATCAGATCTTTGACACTACTGAAGGCATTAGATCTATCTATTTCGTAATAAAAGCATCAGAAGCTGTTTCTTTAAAAATAAGTAGTTTTTAATGTTTATTAAAAGTTATAAACATGATCTTGTTCAGAAAAATATGGAGCATAGTAAAACAAAAAATAGATATGAAAAATTTACTTAATTTACAAATTAAGTAAAACACATAGACTAGTTTGTATGTATTATAAGAAAAGTCTAATTGTCCAGATAAAGTTTCTGTCTTCATTTTTATTAAAATAGATGCAATTTGAATTTATAAATTCAGTTATATGTTTATCACCATCAATAAAATGTTCTATTAATTATTGGATTTTATTTTGATGATCAGATAGATCAGCATATCATCTGCAAACGGAATGGCATCCCATGGGCAGCATGAACAATAAATCAGGACAGACCCCAGTATGCAAGCTTGAGGAGCTCCACATGTAATTGGTTGATTGGTGATGTCTGTCTATTCACTGATAAGTTTATAATCAAATATTTTTTTTAGGTTGACAGCATTCAGAGCCTTCTGCAGTGTCCAGGCGTTCTCATTTGTGTGGGACGGGAGCCTTCTCACCCATTAATCATGGAGAATTTTGAGAAAACCTACAGCTGCAAACTTCCCAAGCTGAGTGGAAAGCCATCTGCCTCTGAACGCACTGACAGGAACGAAAGTAGGAGAAAACGTTTTTATTTCCCGTACAATCTCTCGACCCAATATTTGTTAAATTGAAGGCTTGATAATTGTTTCCCATGTCAGGAACAATAGATTCCATTCTTGTCACCAAAAGCAAGCAATTCCTTGATGAATTAACAGACTGCTGTAAATAACATTTGGTAAATAGCTACAGATGCAAGAGAGAACTAACATTTTCATTTGTCTCTTTCCTATTGCCTCTGATTAACTAAGGACTCGCTGCAAAGACAAGTATCAACCTCCCAAATCTGGAAGGTGACAAGAGAGCTAACAAGTATTCAGTTTCATCTGACAAATCTGCACCAGATGGAAGAGACTCTCCAGACGTCATTTCCTGCTCAAATAGCGGAGACAGCATCAGAGAAGATGACATAGAGAAACGGGTTCGTGTTAATAAAGACGGGAGTTTGTCCATGGAGATGAAAGTGCGCTTCAGACTACCAAATGATGAAACATTACACTGGTCTACCAAAGTAAAAAAGACAGCAGGACGGACCGCTGATCATATCAAGGGTCACACTAATCCTAATTTAGCACAAATTAGTGACGTAAGCTGTTCGGAATCTGAAATAATGTCTGCTGATGATGCTTATTTCACTCAGCACTATCAGGGGCACAAAGATAAACCCCACTGTCCATACTGCTGCAGTAACTGCCAGGGTTATGAGACATCAAAGAATGTACCAGAGACGCATGGTGCAAGTCGATCTGGTCACACTTCTAGTTCAAGTGCGTCCTCACATACGGTGGTGTCTAGAAAGACGGTGATTGAACGGCAAACCATGTCGAGATCAAGCGAAGAGCTTGCAGAGCACGTGGTGGAGACATGCGTCACGCAAAGTATCGAGGCAGCTGAAACGGTGGAGCTTTGCACCGTCCGGAGGGAGACTTGTTCACCAAAGTGCAATGTGAAACCATCCACTGAGAGAAATGGTGAGTCTACTGGTTCATACAACCTTCAGCTCAAAACTGCTCAACAAGCAGACCAAGAAGAGCAACAAGCCGGATCTGCTACATGTGCTTCTCAGATGTTTACAGGTGATGAAGAGAAGGATGATGGTAATGATGGGTCATTTGCTCAAATTAGCGACCCTGACACAACACAGACCACTGGAAGTAACGTGTTTGATACATCTCCAGTCTCAAAAGAAAGAGCATCTAAAAGCTCAGGGTACACCATACCAAGCCAAAAACCTCAAAACCATCTTACATCTGTCGCTGTGGAGAAGCTGCAGATGTTCAGATCAAACCAAAGGAAAAAATCACGACCAAAGCTGGAGCAGAAGGTGAGTTACAAAGAGATAAATCTAGTGCCAAGTCTGTGGAATCAGATGGATCTTGTAGATCAAACAAATATGAAGAAATTCAGAAGATAGAACGTTTAGAAGAGGGGAGAAGATCCACAAGTGCCGTGTCTGTCAACTCGAATACCCCAACAAATTGTAATTCTGCTGTTTCTGACGTTGCAACTGAAGAACTGCAAGCAGATCGTGACAAAGAAACACCAGAGGGGACATCTGGCCGTATCTCTGTGAAATCCTTTAAATCCTCTAAATCTGTGGAGACACCACCTGTACAGCATGAGTCTGACGAGGCTGAGGATGACTCAGAGCCGAGGACACAGAGTTCACTGTCAGCTTTATCCAGCGTGTCAGCTGAATTAAAAAATATTGCACAAGAGGCATCTGAGGAGGAGGACAATCAGAATGCGGCTGAAGAAAATGGGAAAGACTATGAACCGAGAGCAAAAAGCGGCATATCAGAGAAGTCTGCTTCTAGAAAGTCAAGAGCCTCAGAAAGGGCAACTAAGGAAAACTTAATGGACAATCAAGCTGAATGGGAATCAAGACCAAGCTCGATCTCTGCTACTTCTCGGAAGTCAACTGTGTCTCCAACATCCAGAATCTCACCGAGACTGGAGGAAACATCTATGAGAGGAACCAGTGCTTTGTCAACAAAATCCAATGTTTCCACAAAATCGAAAGAATCAAAGACTACAAAAAAGGCTAACATGGCAGAAAACGATAACACTGAAGGTGAGAGTGAACTGAGATCACAAAGCAAGCTGTCAGTCAAATCAGAAAGGTCTGTCAAATCAAACTTATCTGCAAAATCAAACTTATCTGCAAAATCTAGCAAATCTAAAACATCACAAGTTGCTCATAATGAAAGTTGCAACGAAATAAAGGATGATTATTGCGACATTACAGAAAGACCAGACAGTGTGGTGTCAGAAAAATCTGTTGGGTCACTATCTGTGACACCCACTAAACCAAATGCCTGTAGAGATAATATGGCAACCGAAGAAAGAGCGGGGAGTGTCATCTCAGTAAAATCTAGCAAGTCAGACACCTCTGAAATATCTTTAAAATCAGAAACTACTCATGTTTCTGCAACCCACAACGGCGACCTTTGTGGTGAAAGAAATGAGCTGCATGCCACTGCAGGGAGATCAAGTTGCATGTCAGACAAATCCATGAAGTCAAACATTTCAGCCAGATCAAGTAATTCAAAAGGCTGTGACAAAGACGATGCTCTGTCAGTAAAATCAGCCCAATCGACCTTTTCAAAAACTTCTGCAAAATCAAACCCGTCACAGACAAGTGATGCTACTGCTCAAGGATGCTCTGCAGATGAAACAGAGCAAAGACAGAGAGCTTCGAGCAATTTGTCAACTGCATCTACTAAATCCTCAGTCTCTCATGCTTCTGCAGGATGTGCAAAAGAGAAGGCCCCTGAAGTCTGTTGCAATCCCTCTGAAGGAATATTTAGTGAGGAAGAGATCGAGGGGAGATCAGTGAGCTCAATGTCGGTGCAGTCAGTTAAGTCAAATATCTCTTCAAGATCAAGTAGGTCAAGCTGTTCTACTCGTCCCCCAGCTGCTGAAGGCACCGAGTTGTTTCCTCAAGACAGTGAGGAGATACAGACTGAAATAAGAGCAGCGAGCAGCACGTCAGCCAAATCAGCTGAATTGCAAAAAGTGAGATCAGCAAGTGCTATGTCTGCTACATCAACAAAATCTCAAATTTCTACTAAATCTACCAAATCAAATACTTCAACCATGTGTTCAAGCATAAGACCCGGTGAAGACGCCAACGAGGAGGCAATTCAAGAGAGAGTTCCGAGTGTACTTTCAGTCAGATCTACAAAGTCTGCTACTTCCACTAAATCAACAAAATCAAAGTGTTCAATTGATGCTCTACAGCAGAAAACTTTCAACGGCCTCTAATCAAGAAATCGACAATGAGCTGCTTCAGGATAGACCACCAAGCAGGGGCTCACCTGTTTCTGAGAGATCTGCAAAATCTGCAGAGAGACCACATAGTGCACTATCAGCCAAATCAAAAGTTTCGGATGCTGAGTTAGTCACAGCTGCTAGACCCTCTGATGATGGAGACTATGAAGATGAAGCTGAACCGAGAGCTCAGAGTGCACTGTCAACTACATCTGCAAAATCCTCCAAGTCAACAAAACATGATAGTCTGTATGACAATAAATCTAATCACGGGGAAATGGTGGGAAGAGCTTCAAGTAATATGTCTGCCAGATCAGAAAAATCAACAAAATCCAATGCTTCAACAGTTTCTAAAAGGTCAAAGGCTGCTTCAGGTTGTTTGGAAGGTGTCTACCCTGAAGAGAGAGTTGTTGAAGGAGAGAGTGAATCGAGACTGATGTCACCATACTCAGCTGACTCAATTTCTTCAACAAAAACAAACAAGTCAATGCACCCAGCTACCGGTGAAGTGGAAGATGACTCACTAGCCAGTGAAGGAGAGAAACACGAAGAGAACGATGAGGAAAGATCACCAAGCACCATGTCAGCCAAATCCACCCAGTCATGCATGTCGGAGATATCAACAAAGTCTGCAGAAAGAACACCAAGTTCCTTGTCAGCGAAATCTGGAAAATCGAGTACTACTAAGATATGTTCAGGAAAATGTCCTGGTGAAAGCAACATCCTTGAGGAAACAGAAACAAGAGCGGAGAGTGTGCTGTCATGCAAAACTGAAAGGTCAGCAAGCTCTGCCAAATCTACCACATCAAAAGGACTGGATTGTCGTGCAGATGAAAGTGCGGTTGACGATGACGGCCATGTGAGGAGAGCCCCAAGCAATCTGTCATCCAAATCTGAAAAATCAACAAAATCAAGTGGCTCTAAAGGAGGCAAAAGGTTAAACGTTTCCAAAATGTGTTTGGAACATGAAGCTGCCGATCCTGAAGAAAAAGCTGCAGAAAATGTCAGGGTAGAAAAATCTTTCTCACCTCAGTCTGTTAAGTCAAAAGCATCTGTAAAATCAAATAAATTGAAATGTTGCGTTGATATTGCAGTTGTAAAAAACTCAGATATTTCAGATAAGGAAAATGACACAGAGACAGATATAGAAAGAGCGGCAAGCAGCATGTCAACTAGCTCAGTCCAGTCAAGTGTCTCGGAAATGTCTTTCATATCTGAAGAGAGAGCAGCGAGTGGTTTGTCAGAAAAGTCTCATGCCTCAATGATATCAGACATAACCAATGTTTCTGAAGTACCGTCTGGAAGAGCTGCTCTTCTTGATGAAGTAGACAGTGAAGATGACAAGAGAACACCGAGTGTCATGTCGGTCAAATCTACAAATTCCTCCATTTCCAACAAATCATCCAAGTCCGCAAAACTGGATAATGAGAAACAAAGAGAGAGATCACCCAGTAATCTGTCAGTCAAATCTGGGAGATCGGCAAAATCAAACATATCCAAAAGATCAGACGTTTGTGACATTCTCTCGGAAAATAGCGCTGACAAATGCGATGTAAGAATTGTTGAAGGGGAGAGTGAAGGAAGCACAATTAGTGTGGTGTCTGCTCAGTCAGTTAAGTCACAACGCGAAAGGTTTGGCTATGACAGTCTAGAAAATGAAGAGCATAAAAGACCACCCAGCAGCTCCTCAGCTAAATCAGTCTTCTCACATGTGTCTGAGAAGTCTTCCAAGTCTGCAGACAGGCCAGCAAGTGCTTCGTCTGCTAAATCAACAAAGTCACGTGCTTCAGCAAAGTCAATCCGCTCAGAGATTTCTGATGCAAAGTCGGGCAAAACTGTGGAAATTTATGACGAAGTGACTCAAAGTCAAGAAAGAACAAACAGTGCTCTATCATCTAAAACGGCACAGTCAGCTATTTCTACAAAATCTTCTAAAGTAAAAGACAGTGAACGTCCAGAAGAAGAGGGAGAACACGAAGACAGAAATCCGAGCAGTATGTCTGTCAGATCAGTGACATCCGCCAAATCAAATGTCTCTAAAGTATCCCGGAAATCAAAAGCCTCTGCTGTTACTTGTGAGCCCAGTGCTAAAAACGGCGATGAAGATAAATGTCAGGAAGAGGACAATGAAAGCAGATCTGTGAGTTCAATGTCAATCCATTCTGTCAAGTCAGATATTTCCGCAAGATCAGGCATGTCGATATGTTCAAGTGATATCCCAGTTCAACAAATCATCGCAAGACCAGATTCACCTGCTTCAACTATTTCTATAAAGTCAAATAGCTCTGGAGTTTTTTCTGATTCTAACCCAACAGGGGAGAGGACAGATAAGAAAACCTCTCAGGGCAGATCAGATAGTGCAATGTCTGCCAAGTCAACTTTTTCTGCAAAGTCAAATAAGTCAAAGATTTCAGCTGATCCAACTGATGGATCTGTCCGTGATCATGATCAGGTAGCAAGACAAAAAAGCAATTTGTCAATCAAATCCTCAACATCAAATGTTTCTGGAACATCTACAAAATCGAAAGCTTCTAACATCCCATCTGAACACAAACGGGATATCGCCGCTTCGGATATTGAAGGAGGAGGAAACTTGTCGTCGACTGAGACGATCAAGTCTAAGGTCTCTGATTGTTCAAAAAAGTCCAGATGCTCTGATGGTGCATCTGCTGAGAGCATTGAGACCCCCGATGAGGACGACGGTGAAGAAACAATGCAAGACAGAGCTGAAAGCTGTTCGTCAGTTAAAACAGGTTGCTCTCATGCATCTGAAAAAGCCATTGGATCAAAGCATTCACATGTGGCCGATCAAATGACGTTTCTTCTGAAAATATTTCCAATGTCACTGATGACAACGCAGAAGAGGACCTTGAGAGGAAACCTTTAAGTCCTACTTCTGCTAAGTCGGTGAAGACAAATGTATCATCAGTATCCACAAAATCAAAAGCTTCATGTTCACAGAGAGCCAAAGAGGAAGACCAGAGGACTCACAGTGTGTTGTCAATAAAGTCTGACACGTCTTCGAGAACCATAAAGTCAAACAGGTCTAACATCACCCCTTCGGAGGGGATTGGAAATTACGAAGACATGAATGATTCAACTTTAGGTGCAAAACCAAACAATTTAATAGATCCTGATATTCTCACTGAAGAATCTGAAGTTCACAATGATGGAGATGTTTCAGAGAAATCAGAAGTGGAAGAGAGAGCAGTTAGTCCCGTGTCAACAAAAACGGATCTATCTGAAGCATTAAGCAGATCTGAAGTCCCCTCTGTAACAATTGAGGAAACCGAAGACAGATCCAACACTGCTACGCCGTCAAAGTCCAAAACTTCAGGGCGTTCAAAAAAGTCAAGAACCTCTGAGATTCATGGAGCAAAACGGGCAAGAAAGTCAGAAAGTTCTTTGAGCGTGCACTCACATTTGTCTGTCAGATCTAGAAAAACCAATGCAACAGATGTTTCCACTGCTAGTGCGGTTTGTGAGAGTACAGGAGAAGGTGTGACTCCTACAGAAGACAGAGCACCCTGTTTGGATGAGGAAGTCAAAGAAGGCCCGACTGATGATAAAAGCTCTAAGACCAAAAGGTCAAGAGGGCAGGGTACAGAAGATGTAGGCATTTGTCCAGATAAACATCCAGCAATTTGCCACAAAGACTCAGCTGAAAGTGACCTGTCGCAAACACTGTCCTGTTCAGATATTATGAAAGAGGTTTGTGAAACTTCCTCCCCTGGAGAATCTAAATCTCATGTTTCAAAGAGGATAGGAAATGGTCCACTGGAAGGCACAGACAGCGTCTCTGATCATAGTGGCAAAAGCAGCAAACACAAGAAAAAGAGCATGGATGCTGGAGACTTTGAGCTGGTTCCATCTATCTTACCTAATGCATCCCCAACCGAGGTGGTAAATGAATGGCTCAAAACCTTACCAACAGAGAAAGACCTTTATGAGATGGAGGAAATTAATGAAAATGGGAATGGAGTTAAAGATGATGCTGCAGCTGAGGAAGCAGATGGATCAGAGGGTGTCGATAAAAACGAGTCCAAAGCTGAAAATGTGAAAGAAGTAAACTGCATAAGCAATGTCCATAATGATGACTGCCAACAAAGCACAGAGGCACCAAATGAAGATAATACCTGTACTCAGAGAGAAGACGGCTCCAAAATGTTCAACTCCTCCATACAGGTCATGAAGGTACTTTTAAACCCCAAGCTTGACAGATGCAACAGTTTACCAGAAATCTCCCATGTGTATGGGCGCAAATTAAGCACGTCAGCTAAAGGTCTCTTAGACTGTCTCGTGAAACTGCAGTTGATAGATTATGACCCTGAGAATGCAAATGATAAGAACGAAAGATACCAGCAGCTCATGAGTATTCTTCAGTCTCTTTGGCTTTCTGAGCCTCCAGAAAAGGAACATTTACAAAATACTAATGATCATCATTCTGTTGAGGGGGAGTACAATCACACCTCATCATCTGGTGTGGATGTAAACAGCGGATCCACTGGTTCTGGGAAGAGCAGTGATGGAGTAAAGAGCAGCAACGATGTGAACGCTGACGGATCTCAACCTCAGAACAGTTTGATCATGATTGAGAAAGCCCACGAGGAAACAGATGCCGAGTGGAAACTGGAAGTAGAGGAAGTAAACCAGGAGGAGGACGATCGAGCCACAGATGAAACAATAAGAAGCAACGATAGTCCCAAGGAAGCTCCTGAAACCCCATCATCCTCAAACAAGAGTTCTAGAGGATCCAGCAGTGATGACAAAACTCGCTCTGGGAAACAGCTTCAAGACCCTGATCCGGTTTGGGTGCTAACCCTACTGAACAAAATAGAAAAGCAGTTCATGACCCATTATATCAGCGCAATGACAGAGTTGAAAAATAGATGGAGCCTGAAAGACACTGATCAGCTTGACATGATGATAGAGGAACTCAAAAGTGACGTGCACAAAAAAATTCAAATAAGCATTGACAGGGAAGTGAGGAAAATTCAAGGTAAGGTGGGGTTACCAAGACCTCCTAATGAGGCAGTACCCAGAGTTTCAGGTAAACAGACTGAACAGAGAAGGCGAAAGCTGAAGAACAAGCTCCAACAGTCAATGGACTCACAAGCTGAAAAAAGCGATTCAACAGGGACATCCTACAGCGACCAGCGAGGTGAAAATATCGATGAATACTGTCCCTGTGAAACGTGTGAAGAGAAAAACCTTAATTTCAGAACAACTCTCTCAGCCCAAGTCAAAAAAACTGCACCTGTTTTCACAGACTATGACCTGAAAAGGATTCTGCTGATGAAAACAGCAATGGATTGGACAGCTCCCTGTGGCAATGACAACGACACAATAACAGCAGAAACACTTGTGGAAAAAGTCATTGTTGGAGCAATAAAAGAAGTAGAATCCGATGAAGTGGACAAAGTTAGAGACAAAGCCTTTGAATTTCCAGCAGATGAAACGGAAGAAAGTGACGCCAGCCAAGATGACCAGGCAACTATTGAAGAAACAGTTAAACTCTCTGCTGTAGACAACGAAGAAGAGATAGGCAAAGCTGGAGATCAATCACCAGAAAGTGAGACTGAAACCACAAGCCCTGTTGAAAAGAAGATGTTAGAGGTTGAAACGGCTTCAGAAGATGGGACCGTTGGTGCACCAAGTGGAGAAAGAGGATCCAAAGTAAACACTGAAACAGCGTCTGAGGACGAGGATGAAGAAGAAGTAACTGAGATCATGTCATCTGAGCACAAACATATCACCGCTTCTACTAAGGAACCACCTAACCAGGCAGATAACGTTCCTGATGATACTGTTGAAGTTCAAAGTAAAGAAGAGTCTGAGCAAGAAGAGCAATGTGTTTCAGTGAAAGATGCCTCATCATCCAAAATGGAAGGTGATCGTGAGGAAGCAAGGAAGGATTGGTTAACTTTGAAGAGGAAATTGCTCCCAACTGTGCGAATAGTTCTTCAGACGAAAACTAAGAAAAGAGCAACGACGAATGACGAGAATAACGATACAGTTACGTTTAATGAAACGATGAAGGATCAGACTGAAGAAGAGGAAGGTAAGGCTCGAGTTGCTGCGCTACAACAAACTACAGTCTTAAGTGAAAACGAGTCGTCAGACGAGGCTGAATGTGGTGAGGCTGAAGATAAGGAACATGAGGTTAGTGTAAAACAAACAACTGATGTCAAATCCAACAAAGAAGATGAGGAGGAGGTAGAAATGGACGAGGACAGTCTCTTGAAGATGACATCTAATGCGACGTTGTCAGAAGATGAAAACGCAGCCACAGAAACGTCCCCAACAGACACAAGCGAACATGGAGCTGAGAAAGATGAGATTGAAGAGCAGTCTTATGTGGCAAACTTAACTGACCAGAAATCTGACATGGAAGAAGCCAGGGAAGGTACCGATACCACCAGTGACCATGACTCTGTGGAGGATTCAGGCCACACCAGTGATGGAGATGAAAGTCAATTTGAAAAGGAGGTCACGGTTAACGAACTATCAAGCATACAAGAAGAAGAAGCAACTGAAGATGAGCTTTCTGTTGTAAGTGAAGCAGAACTGAAGAAAAAACAAATGACAGCACTTGGGTATGCTAAAGAGAACAAAGGAGCACAATCTGAGGTTCAAACATCGGAAAGAGAAGAGGTTGACGAGGAAAGCATAGCCGAGAAGGAACAAACTATTTCTCCCGTCAATTCAACTGATTTCCTAGATGAGAATGAAGCGGCTACGGCTGAGTCTTCAGAGGAAGGAGATGAAGGGGCAACAACAAATGAGATGGATGTTAAAAAACAGGTTGCAGTCACAGGAGAAAAGGAAAGTGTAAGTGCAGCTAGCACCGATCAAGAATCTGACGATGAGAAAGCTAAGGAAGCAGGACAGGTCGATACGGGACAGGAGCCGGATGCTGCAGAGGTTCTCAAGGCTTCCTCAGCTACAAGTGAAGATGAAAATGAAGAATCGGAGACAGCTACAAGCGAACATCAACCCGAGAAAGATGCAGCAGAGGGAGAGGGAGCAGGCTCAGACGAAGAGAAGCTTTCTGCCGTCAGGGCAAATGAGTCTGCAGATGAAGACAGGGTTTCATCAACAGAAGATGAATCATCAGAGGAGCTTAATGAAAGAGCAAGCACTGAAGATGATATATCTGCAGATAAAAAGATTGTCCTGACACAAAATGGTGAATCAAAGGATGAGACTGCAGCAGATGGGCAACACGATGAAGTAAGTGAAGAAGCTGCAACGGTTGATGATGGAGAAGAGACGGACACCGCTGGTGAGAGTGACTCTGCAGAAGACATAAACGGCACCACGAACGACGACGGAACTGCTGAAGAGAGCGACGCCATGAGTGGTGAACTCTCAACTGGACATGCTGAAAACGACACAAACGATGAGCGAGACGGGTACGAAGCAACTGCGACAGCTACAAGTGCACACGAATCTGACAAAAGTGAGGTCGCAGAAGAGGAAGAAGCGGCTGACTGTAAGAAGCGGACGGTTAAAGTAAACAATAGAAACGATCAGGCTCTCACAAGTGAAGCTGAAGATGGCAGCGAAGAAGACGAGATTGATGCAGACACAACTGAAATGGAATCTGGTAAGGACACAGACGGAGAAGCCACAAGCAAACAGGGATCTGGCTCAGAAGATGAGACTAACGAAGAGAACGAAGATAAGCTAAAAGAAAAACAAAGTATTGAGACCACTGATGCTGAGGAAGAAGATATGGTTAAAAGCAAGAGGGACTCTGCAGAGGGCGACGAGGCCTTTACGAATGATGAAACTTCAGTTGCAGAGACAAAACATGAAATCAACAAGGCCTGTAATGAATCAAATAAGAAAGTGCCAGAGGAAACAGGTGGTGAAGAATCTGATGCGTCTGCAGAGAATGATCCTGGATCTACGATCGAAGGAAGCTCCCAACCCGTCAGTGAAAATGAATCCGAGGAAGAAGGCAGCGGCTCAGCAATAGACGATGAAAAGTCTGAAAGCGGTTTAAGAGCGGGCACAGATGAAACCACGGGTCAGGAGGACACGTCAACAGTTAGAGGCGATGACAAGTTGGGAGACAACGATTCAGAAACTCAGTCTGATAATGAGATCGTAGAGGAGACTTCACAAGGATATAGTGAGGAGAACGAGTCTTTAAGTCAGGCTGAATCTGTTGAACGATGTGTATCTGCCAAAGAATCTAAATCATCGGGAAAAGTGAAACAAAGCATTGAAGATTTTGAGGAAGAGAAAAAAGGCAAAGACTGTGACACATCTGTTGTTGACGCACTAGTAGATGATGAAACACCTCTCGAAGAATCTGAATCAGTTGAAAATGAAAGTGAATCTGAATCCAAAGGTGAAGACTGCTCTGAAGCTGCCTCTAAGGGATATGGAGATAACAAATCAACGGATGAAGATTTAAGTGAAGCAGAAATGGTTGGCAGTGAGATTACACAAAATGACAGTGGAGAAAGAGCCAGAACTAAGGATGCAGGTGAAGGAAGGGATGATGGAGATAAAGCTGAAATTGAAGAATCTGCAGATGAAGCAGAGGATGGATCTGTAGAAGAGAAGGAGCCGCAATTCACTGATGATCAAGATGAAGACCGAGATGCGGCAGCTGCTGCTTTGAGCGACATGACTCTTGAATCTCAAGAGAAGAAGAATGGCATCCTTAAAATAAACAGTGAAAACAGCAGTTTTAAGGATTCTGAAAAGGACGAGGATGATACGGACACACCCCACGAAGGCTGGAGTGGAAGCTTAGGAGACTCGGCCGATGGAGAAGACGAGGCTGAGGAAGACTCCGAACCCGAAGAAGACACCGACGACAGACAGAAGCCTTTGGTTGCAGACAAGCTGGGAAGCTTGGATGCAACTAAGAGAGCTGCCAAGAAAACATTACAAATCCCTCTAGAAGCTTTGATAAAAGAGAGAGCTGAGTCGGAGGACGGTGCTTATGCTGATATTGAAGATTCTGAGACTGAAATGCACGGCCAACAAGCTGGTGCGAGCCTCGAGTCAAAGAGTTTGAAAAAGGTATAAGTTGACTGTGACAGAGAACGTCAAGAGATTGGCTTGCATGACTGGTACGATGCTACAAGTTGTAAATGATCTGGATTGTATTAAATCATTCATAAGATTATTGTAAGGAAGACTTCTTAGATCTGCAAAGTGAACAGAGGATAACTACAAAATTTAGATGTCTCAAATCTCCATATTTACTGCATCACTAGTTTCAGATAGGCAAAAACCGAAAATTGCTTGCACTTTGTTTTAGAAATTGTACTGCAAAACATGCTATATATGCACAACTATTGATACATTTGCATGAAAAAAAATTATCTGAAATACTTGAATGTATATATTTTATGTTGTAGGTTTGCATAACTGTATATCTACTGTAGTGCATTTACTCTGTTGTGGCTAATTATGTTACATGTGTAGAGTTAAAATGTGTTTGACCGTAATTTATCTAAAATACCTCTGTTAAAAACAAAGTTATATATTTTTCTAGACATAACAAAATTTGATGACAGTTAATATGCCGTGGAAGCATCTTTTAAAACCCATCACATTGCAGCAGGCACATTTTTCTCAGAAGTGGCAGGGCACAATATTTGCTTTATTATATCGTGGCATATGATTTTTGTTCCGTGTCCTAGACTATGCAGTTGTGTTTCTCGGTACGGAAGTACTTCAGTGTTTGTAATCTTATGCTCAGTGTGCCACAGAAAGAGCAGAAGCTGCAGAAACTGTATCATCTTTAAAAATAAAAAAGTAAAGTGATATTTTTGTTCATTTTGTCACCCTGACAAATCTAAGATGTGGAAAAGACATTCTGACATTCTTCTTCACAACAAAGGCTTGATGTTTCCTATACAGTTATAGGTGGATAATGCATTATTCATGCCTTGTCATGCTAGACAATGTATGCAATGTAAGATAAAAAAAGAAAACTAAAACATTTTTTTATATTATTTGTTCTAAAATGCCAAGTCAAAACTTTATGTAGGTAAAAGTCAATATTACATAGAAAAATTTGTATCAATATGAAATTCCCCAAAGTTCCTTTAAGACCATTACATTGAGCTCCTCGTATAATTATGAATACTGTCTGCCGCCAACCTAAAAGTTCACTTTATTAAGCCACATTTCTGATTATTTTATGTAAGATATTACATGCATTATTATTTAACTACTTTATGCAGCATGGTGACCAGGAGGCTATCAGGATCTCCACTGAGAATTATTTGATTGTCTTTCTGCAGTGAACCCCAGACAGAGCTGATGTATGTGCCCTTCCCACAGTTTCTTGTTACGGTCTCATGTGGTCATGTGACACAGATAATTGGTGTGTCTCTGATTGACTGCTTAACACAATAGTGGGCAGTCTGCGCCTGCTTACAGCTGGATTTAACACGGTTAACAGTGTTCGTTTGTACTTGCTAGGTGTTCAGTTTTAAAGCATCAGATAGCTTTGAATTAGTGTCCACCGACTGAAAGGGTTTATTTCTTTATTTTAAGAAGGAAGGCAACAATAAATATGAACAAATGCTGCAGCAAAGTTGCTAGTTTCCAACTTGCGACACGCAGGCTTAGCTCCTGGTTCAGACATGCAACTATTTTCAAACTTCATTCACATTATACATTTTCTATAGCTGTTTAGGTCATCCAATACTCCAAAAATGAAAAAGGCAAACATTTTTAATGTCTAAATTAAAAACCTTTCAGTTACAACTTTCAATGCTGTGAAATGGAATCCAATCCTTGACAGTTACAAGTTAGTTTAATGGTCAGACTCACATTCACTAAATAGCATAAAGTTCAGTTTGATCCAATTGTAATGCCAATCCAGACAATCTTATTGAATTTATTATACTTTGAAAATTAATAAAAACTTATCAAATCCCTTTGTCACACTTAGGCATACCTGACATGCGTCTCGATGGCAATTAAACGTGCAAAGTTTTAAGTAATTGATGATCCAACATTGCTTTTCAATGCATTTGATATTGTAGGACATGTATTGTGATGTCTAAGGCAGCAAGGCTGATACACGTTTCAAAAACAACATTTATACTGACAGTGTTGTATGTCTGCTCTGCAAGGTGAGGTGCAAATGTCTTAAGAACGATCCAACAACAAAATTACACAATCTTATGCTACGCAGAGGCTGCGTGGAAAGTTGAAGCTTCACCCATCACCACACGTGACACAGATACTCGAAGATGTCACAGAACTTGATATTCAACAAAATCTCGTTCATTTCTTTATGTTGAGACCTGCATAATGTAATATTTTTTTTGTTGAATGCCATTATACATGACAAGATAGTAAAACATATGACAGAAGCCTGATAGAAATATTGCTACAGGTCATCCAGTCTTTTTCACCATCGGTTGGAGCTTTTGCTTAACTGAAATAAAAAGAATGTGATTTGATAGACATCCGGACAATTGATAGCGATAGTGAACCTATCATCATATTATTTTAGAAAGTTCCCAATAGTAAGATATTAATGCATTATGATCTTAAACCAAGTAAAAAAAAAAAAAGCACATCTAAACTACACTAACCCATTCATGTTAGTCCTTTATGTCAGATTTGTTCTGCCCCCAAGTGGCCAAAAATAATAACATAATACATTTTCTACAGTACACCTCCATCCCTCATGTTTGTAGGGTGCTGGTCATAGGATAACAAGCTACAACATGGACAGCTGGTCAAATAAAGCCAAATAAACATAAAGCTATGCTCAAGCATGTTGTATCCATTATGCCAATATGGTAGTTGCTATGTTATATTAATATATTCTCTTTTATCTCTTTGTGTATATATATATATATATATATATATATATATATATATATATATATATATATATATATATATATATATATATATATATATATATATATATATATATATATATATATATATATATATAAATAAACAAATATTCTAATACAAATAAATGGTCCGTTAACAGTGTTTAAGTGCTTACTTATTATATGTGAGGTACAATAGCTTAAAATATATAAAATATCACACATACTGAAACTTTGAGTCAGCAGGTTTAAACATCTCACTGCAAACATTAGGATTAACTCAGACACCCAAGCCAGTCTGCTATTAGTGTCTGCAACTTATCATATTTCCTATTTTATAGCTGAAAAGGGAAATATGTTCAGGTATAATAAGCATAAGGAAAACTATCAAACAAAATGAGATTTTGAGCCTGAGAATGAGAAACATGCTGCTGGGCAGTTTGTCACTCTGAGATTAATTAATCTTCAAATCTTTTTGGATAAGCAAAGGGTTTCCGAGGAAGCACCTGCTCGCTGGCCGTTGGCAGTAATTTCCACAGTAAACACTGGAAGAGTGAGGAACGTCATCCGGAGCACAATAATACGGGGCTTTCCCGCAGCCATGTTTACCTCAGAGCAACTTGCCTGTGGAGCAGCTGCAGAGACTTGCTTCCAGCTTCCAGTGCTGCAGAGCCCAAATCCGTGGGTGTTTCAAAGCAAGATTGAACCGCTCCCTCCAACTTCATTGTAGAAATTTTCAGGAGACATTCATCCTAATTAATGTCAAGAAATGCTAGATTACTGTGGAGAAATGCACGACACAAGTAAGACATCATCCGCAGTGCATGTCATGATCAAATACAGTTTTTCTTTGTAAATATATTTCCGATGAGCCTATAGATGGAAATATTAACTAATGTTGGTAATACATACATGGTATACAAAGAAATCACATGAAGACTGAAGCCGCTTTGAAAGTTTGCTAAAGTTGATTCAATTCTGGTATGATTTATTCTCTTCAGATGAGGGCACAATTTAACTCTTTGAATGTAACCACACACACACACACACACACACACACACACACACACGCATCATGTTTGGGTAGAAATGGTACCCACCCCAAAAACCTTACCAAAAGTAAAGTATGGAGGTGAGAGCATCATGGTATGAGGTTGGATTTCTGCATATGCTGCTGGTAAACTTCATGTAATTGAAGAAAGGATGAATGGAGATTTTTACCAGGATGTTCCTGAAAAGAATTGTGAGATAAAGTGAGGGTGAATTTTTTATTTTTTTTAGAAAGACAGTGATTCCAAAAAACAGCAAACAGCCAACTCTCAGTTAGTTTCAGAGAAAGAAAACAATGCTGGTGGAATGGCCTAGCCAACCAGCAGACTGGAGTCCAATTGAAAATATATGGACAGAAACGATGGTTCTGAGCTCATACAAGAGGGCAACCCGACCTGCAAGATTGGAAAACAGTCAAAATTACACCTTAACAATGGACATAACAAGATTCTCTATATAGGAGGAGCTTTGAAGCTGTCATTCACAAGAAAGTACTAAATTGTGCATTAAGTTTAGTTTTATGATACTGCCCTGTCTTCCCTGTACCCCCCACCCGAACTGTTGGTTTTTGCGCCGGCTGGTTGCTGCTCTCTGCTTTGTAGCTGCACCTATAACAGCTCAATTACCCTTGATCTCTCCCACCTGCGCTGCTACCTTTATGTAATGGTCTTCCACAGTCATTGTCCAAGGTCTTAGCATGAGTAGTTATCCGACGTTCTATGCTTGCATTGCCTGTTTTCCTGACCAAGTTTTCTCGTCTTTGGATTTACCTGTCTCGCCTTGCCTTTGCTTGGACATCTTGTTGGCTCTCTGATTTCTGGAAACAACTTGGACTGTTTTTTGACCATGTAGCTAGCAAAGCCCTTGGAACCCGTCCGCCGTCTACTGTCTGACGTCTCCGTGTACGACGCAGGCTCCTCTCATAGATTCTGTGTCCAGTTCTCTGCCTACTCAGCCATGCCATACTCTCATGGAGGTTTGCCTGCTTCACAGAGCCGATTCCTGTCTCCAGCCTTTTGAGCCTGTCATCTCCTGCTGTAAGCAGCCTGGTGCAGTCCTGGCTGTTTCCTGCTCCTCTCTGGACGTTAACCTGCCTGCGCCAAGTTTTTGTTTGCTGTCTTATTCTTTAATAAGGTTGTCTGTCTGTCAGAGCATTACAGTTTAGTATCACTTCTTTTCCAGAGCAATCCACTTCATCGAATATAACCTACTTCATGTCAATCAGTTTTATTTATATAGCGCCAATTCATGATACATGTCATCTCAAGGCACTTTACAAAGTGAAATTCAGTCAGGTTATCCAGATTGGTCAAAACGTTTCTAGGGAAACCCAGTAGATCGCATCAAGTCTTGACAAGCAGCAATTTACTCTATGTCTCTACGTTATTTTATAGCGTGGACAGTCGTCTGCATTGTCAATGGCTTTGCAGCAATCACTCATACTGAGCAAGCATGAAGCGACAGTGGAGAGGAAAGCTCCCCATTAACGGGAAGGAAAACCTCCGGCAGAACCGGGCTCAGTGTGAACGCTCATCTTCCTCGACCGACTGGGGTTACAGAAGATAGAGCAGAGACACAACAAGAGAGACAAAAAAGCACAGAAGCGCACATTGATCCAGTAATCTGTTCTACATTAGATGGTAATAGCGGGTGATCTGTCTTCCCTGGATGATGTCACAGCTAACAGAACGCCAGACCAGGTGTCCCTACTATGAAGAAAAAAAAGAGAGAGAACAAAAAGTTAAAAGATGAAATAACAAGCAATGCAAATTGGAGAACAGTAGGAGAACTCAGCAGAGTGAGAGAAATAGACCCTGATGTCCTGCAGCAGCCCAAGCCTATAGCAGCATAACTACAGAGATAGTTCAGGGTAAGCTAAGCCACTGTAACTATAAACTTTGTCAAAAAGGAATGTTTTAAGCCTAATTAAAAGTAGACAGGGTGTTGGTTCCACAGGAGAGGAGCCTGATAGCTAAAGGATCTGCCTCCCATTCTACTTTTAGAGACTCTAGGAACCACCAGCAGTTCTGCAGTCTGAGAGCGAAATTGCTCTGTTAGGAACATACGGGGTAATCAGAGCTCTGATATATGATGGAGTTTGATTATTAAGGGCTTTATACGTTAGAAGAAGAATGTTAAATTCTATTCTTTATGGACTATCTTGTGATGCTTATAGAATGCTTGTGTTGTTAGTGTTGTTAACTAAACTGAGTATGCATTTCATATCAGTAGGCCCGTCAGCTCTGGTTTTTAGAAACCAGAGAGAAAAAGGTTGATCTCGTCAAAACTCTTTTACTTATATCCACTAGACTTTAAAGAAAAGGAAGCAGTGAATTGCATGTCGTACAGTTACACTGAATGAAACTTTTGTCTAAACGTTGGTTATGTGCGCGCGTGTGTGTGTGTGTGTGTGTGTGTGTGTTGCAAAACTGTACAAAATTAAACATTCAAAGGAAGGTATGAAGTCAGTCAGTTTATCTAAGCTTTGATTTATTCACATGCACAATCTTGTATGCGTGCACACGCTTTCCTTAATTTTGATCCCCCTCTGCATCACAAGAGGCCCCTTTTTAACTTCCTGTCTGTGTGGGAACCACTTCTATCCTCTGTCACACATGAAGTGAGAGGTCTTGTTTCCCTGTTTGCCACAAAAAGACAACGTGATGGACAATAAAAGCAACAGTCGAGCTTCTAGGTTCAATGAACAAACACACACACACACACACACACACACACAGTAGTTAGCATGCACACACGTGCACACAAGAGACATTTTCAGTTTCATATAGTGCACACTCACACTAATAACGGGCATTGAAAGCAGCAGTTGGCAGCATGTAGACACTTTTGGCACAGAGGTGGTCAGAACTACATTACCAGAAGAGACCCACGCTCCCTTTCTTTCCCACTGTTGTTCAGGTTATCCTGTGGGGCCACTTATGACCCTTCTGCAGGCAGGATGCAGTGTCTGGGGACCCCAACAGAGCCGTACACAAGCATCCGCCAAGCCCTGGGAAGAAAACAAGGGCTGATGGAATAACTAGAAGAAAGGAGTTTAAAGAGGAACAACAGTTAGGGACCAGGACACACTCAATAACACTCGCCATGCACCTGCAGCCTCTGTATGCGTGTGTTGTGTGTGTGTGTGTGTGTGTGTGTGTGTGTGTGTGTGTGTGTGTGTGTGTGCTGCCAAGTGAGGTTGTTCCGTCAGAGAACTACAGCACCACACAGTCCCCACACACAACCCAGGTGGTCCAGACAAAAACCTGTGAAGTGTTGCCCAGAGAGTAATATCACCCACCGCCCACCCCCACCCCCTCGATAGGAAACAAACACTTCCAGTGCTGCAAGATTTATTCAACCCTGTACTTGCAGGTTACAGTATAATGTAAATTATATCTTCCTTACAAGACTCTTTGAGTCATTCACAGTAACTTTCCACAGTAAGTTACCAACAATGAGCCTCGATTATAGGCTCGTTATTACTGACAGGTAACTCCGGGATGTGCAAATGTGTTCATTGTCTCATTCAAGAAGAAGGGAGAATTCCCTCCTCTGTGTATTGTGTGGTGAGAAAAGGAAAGAGCTGGTTAACTGTGTTGTAAGGAATGAAAAAAACAAAAAAAGCAAAGCATTGTTACACTTTGATAGATTGACCACACATCGGGTTAGTACACCCCCCCCCCCCCAAATTTCCCTGACTTTGCAACTAAATTTACATCTGCACACTCTCACCCCCCTGCATACAGATGTAAAAGCAAAACACAATAAAAATCCCCAAGGCCCAACGCTCATAGAATCATCTTTCTGTATGAGGTCACAGTAAGAGTTGGCTATGAATAGAGATTGAATGATTTCAGGGAGAACTTGTTGAAAAGGACAGAAAAAATGGCAGCGGACTCCAGGAGGGTCTTAGTTAGAGCATCAGAGTGTCTACACCCTCTGGTGTCAAAACTGAGCAACAACAGCAACCAATAACTAATAAGTTGCCCTGTGAATCCCTTTCATAACAAAATGCAATCAAGGGAAAAAGTAGAAATTTTGAAATGAATTTTCCAGGACATTACAGAGGAGATATTTTGCACTGATTAGGTCATCAAATAAGATACATTCAACATCAGTTAAACAACACAGAACATATTAGAGAACAAAGCATACCGACAATAAAATCTGTTTAAGCAGCTGTGTGATTTACCAATAATTTGCCTAGTTAAAAGCAGTAGAACAAAAATTATCAGTTTTAACAACAACCAAACATTTTTGTCAGCAATAACCTCTTGCACAACAGCAAACACACTCGAATTAAAACTGTTAGAAAGAGAATGGAGCATTGAAAATGAGAAACATTCTCTGACAGCATAAAACAGCAGTAACTATGGTGAATGAGGAGCAGGATTGAAACATTTTTGTGCAAAAATGAAAAGAAAAAAAGTGAACATGTTTGCAATGTGGACACAATACAATAATACAACATAACACAAAGCGCCGGTCAGTTCGTTGTTGTGATTGTGTTGCAGAGTTCACACTCTGTATCCTGCAGCTTTGTGAGTTGAGCTCCTACAACTTTATGGGTGCTAAAAGGCCTTTCTGTCAGCTGCGTGTTGCAGTATGTTAAAATGCTCTCAATAGAGCAGTGGCAGAAAGCTATTAGCATCTCTTGTGGAAGTCTGGTCTTTTCCAGCATCCTCAGGAAGAACAGTCGCTGTTCCACCTTCTTCACCAAAGCAGTAGTTCTCACATAAATGCACTTCCAGGAACCTGATGTCGGACACGGTTGCCACCCTCTCTGAAGATTGAATTATTATCTACAGCCTCTTAAAGTTGACGACCATCCCCTTCGTCATCTGTAAACTTCACTATGGAGTTGATGGCGGCAGTCACGAGAGAAGAAGAAACACAGGATGGAGCTAAGTCCACACCCCTATGGCGTGAATGTTTGACGACAATGTTTATTTTTGTGGCACTAGTGGCCTTTACTAAAAGTATATATTGCGGTACCCCTGCACCACCGGCACGCCCATGATCACGGTATTAAACGTTGAGCTGCAGTCCACAAATAGCCGCCCTTCTCACATATGTTCCCTACCCCCTCAGGTGAGTCAGTACAGCCAGGAGCTGAAGAGATTTATTGTTCTGCTATGCAAAATATTGTAGTTGGTTCCATTTATGCACCAAAGTCCGATCCCAAAACCAATAGTGGTCTTGTTGCTAACAAATAAAAAGGTTACGGTGATCAATAGCACACAACTCAACTGTGCCAATTTAATATGCAACAACAAGCATGAGGACTCTTAGAACAGAATCAGTTTGTAGATTGACTTTGAAGCAATTTGGGTAGAGCTGAACTGGTGTTTCCAAGCAGCTTTGAGTTAATCAACTTAACTAAAAAAAATATCTTTTACAACAAAAGACAAAAATAAATGAGATCTATATATAAATCTATGTGAAAGTGGGTGTTAAAGCTCATCTATTGAGTACGTGGTGTAATACTAAAATAAATAATAAAGAAACAAACAAGCTAGACGTCAAAGTTTACAGGCTTTAGGATAGAATAAAAAAATTACCTATTGCTTGTTTTGAAAACTTGCCTGCAATAAATCTTTGTTCTCTCAAAAGAACGTGACTGCGTCTCTTAGATTTGGAGTTTTATTTGGATAAATTGTAAGAGGAGGACACTTTTAACAATATTGCCCACAAAAAAAGACTGCTGTCACTTACAAAAATAATTAGTCTCCTTGAACTTTTCTGATGTTATTTGAAAGACCAAAAGAAAGTAAATTATAACTGTAAATTAAAACAAATTAATTATTTTTCAAAGAAAAATCGAAAAAGTGTGTTGTTGGTAAATATTTTTGCCTTATTTTACTCTGATACTTGCCTGCTAAAAACAAAAATCAATCAATTACTCTCAGAAGTTACCTCACTATTAGGAAGAGGTCACCTGTGTGTGAACAAGCAGCTTTATGAAGACCAAGGAGCACAGCAGACAGGTCAGGAAAAAAGTTGTGAAGATACCACAATATGTCACGGAGTGCTTACCTGAAAACAGTGTGGCGCAAATTCCCCCCCCCGTCCGGACATGATTGTCAGCTAAAACCTACAGGCCGGCCAAGAATAACCTTATTCTTCGAAGCAGCGAAGTAGCCCAAAATAACTGGAGGAGATGCACCACTGAGGAGGGAGAAATTGGTGACTACTACTTGTCATTGGCTCCAAAATCTGACCTCTGTGGAAGGATGGCGAGAAAAAAGCCATTACTAAAATAAGGTCACAGGAAGTCCTATTTGCTGTTTGTCACAACCAACGCAGGGGCCACAGCAAACGTGTTGAAGTTTTGTCCAAAATTTGTGGACAAAACACTGCACCTGTCTGTCTGAGCATTGTGAAAACATGGTGCGGAAATCTGTTTCTTTACCAGTCTTTTAAGGTACAGAGGACATACTGAGACTTGTAGCTGCAAAGGGTGTTTCTACAATGTATTGACTTTGACGGAACAATAACAACAATATTTTTCTGATTTGTAAAAAAAAAATATATATTTTTTTTTTTAAACGACCCTGATGAAGGCCACAATGTTTTCTACTACTTCAAGCGTTGCTGACGACTTCACCTGATCTTTTCTGAAAAGTGCTATGTGAATCAGCTTACCTTGCAATAGGAGTTGGAGAAGTTGCGGCAGAAACTTTTGGATGTTTAAACAAATTTTGAAAACAATAAATGTTTTTAGTTCAACTTCCCAGTTATGGTCTTGGTCTTTGACGTTAACTCCCAGTTATAATATGATATCCGTGGTTGTAATGTGGCAATATATGAAAATGTTAGGTGTCATGAATGCTTTTTTAAAAGTTATAAACAGAAAACATCAAAACACACAAAACCAAACCGCCTGTCTGGCCCAGAAAGGAGGTGTGATGTTAGGACTGGTTTTGCCTCTATACCTGGGTAGTTTATGAAGTACCTCCTCTGTCTACCAGAGTATCCTCAAGTCAAATCTTACATGGTTTGCAAGAAAGTTACAGCTTGGCCAAAACAGGATAATAAAGTAGGACAATGGTCTAAAACACAGTCAGTCCTTATTGAGAAGCTGAAGCAGGCTCTTGCGAGACTTTTATATAGTTGAATGCTTTCCTCCACAGTATTGTGAGAAATTTATAAAGACATTTACTTTAAATGAAAACTCCTGAGGTGTTTTTTTTTTTTGTTCTTTGTAGTTTTCCTCAGAGTGTTTTTAAGGATCAGGTTCCTTTATAACCTGAAAGTGAAAGAGGATGCAGTGACTTAGTAGCATGAGTACATATATTCATGCTGGCATCAATGATGCTTAATATTTTTTTCTTTTTTTTATTCTTTCATTACTATTAGTAGTTACAAAAATGTTATTAATCAAACAGCCTACTTCCCCATTTTCTCTCCACACACTGAAATAGCCCTACAGTAGAGCACCAGCATGCTTGCTTAGCACGGCTTCTAAGATGTACTGTACAGATAAAAAGCCCAGACCACTAGAGGAACTGAGAACTGTGTCATGGAAACCATGCTGCTTGTTTTACTCACCACACCTAAGCATAAGAACGAGTAGCTAGAAAAACACAGCAGGTACAACAGAAATACTTTTTTTCCGCTACAGATATAGCTTTTAGGTGAGAGGCCTTTAGCTCCATTTAGAGCAAAACTTGATGGTAAACGAGGCTCGGTGATAATCACAGGGCGACCGAAGCTGTTGCCTGTTTTCCAGTAAACAACAGTCCCTCGGGGAGGTTTGATTACTCTGTGTGTGTGTGAGTGAGAGAGTGAGAGACAGACAGAGAGAGAGAGAGCGAGAGAGAGCGAGAGAGAGAGAGAGAGAGAGAGAGAGAGAGAGAGAGAGAGAGAGAGAGAGAGAGAGAGAGAGAGAGAAAAGTTGTCAAACCAGTGAGTGAGAGTGACACTGACGAGCAGTTGGTTTTTATTAAGGAAACTCAGGGCATCTTGGTTACTTCTGAGGACAAACTGAAGGTATTTACCTCCTCTGTTATTCTTTCTCTTAGAATTACTTCGGTCAAAATTGTCGTGATCTTAGATTCTTCCAAAGAATTTATGTTTTCACATAGAAAAAAAAAACGTAACTTGCAAAACTTTGCCAAGACATTTGTCAACTGGACCATAGTAGCAGCAACTAAATTTGAAGAAAAATATAGTATTGTCAAAGCATAAATCCAAAATAACATGTTAAAGGTACTTTTATGTAAGTTTTCATGATACGGCTCAGGCACAGTGTTTAGAGTTTAATTCTCTGTAAGTGTCACCATTTATGCGCATTTGCATCCTAAGCCATAAAGTTGAACTTCCGCGCCAAACAGCAGACCCTTTCAGGAGGCAAATTAGAAAGTTGTAAATGTGATTTAATGGAAAGAAAAACAATAGCCTCTTTGAATTTTTCAACTTTCAACAGTTTTGAACCCATCCTGGCCTGAAAAATACGCTTTAAACATGTTAACAAGACACTCGGAACAAAATGCGATGTTCTTCCACTAATGTAGATAACGAGAGCAAAATCTCTATTTCTGAATCCGCTTCTTAATCTGTTCTTAGCTATTTATCTTTTCACTATTTTTAAATCATAAACACAACAGATACCCGGTGATAAAGTGCTACCAAGCAAAGGTGCAAAAGTGTTTTCAACTTCCTCTTTTCAGAATCGTTTTTGTTTCATCTGAAGACTCGCTAAGAAATAAAACCAAGACAGGAAATTATATAGCAGCAGATTATTATATATATATATATATATATATATATATATATATATATATATATATATACACATTCTGTTTATTTTTCAGACTGGGCATGAGGTCAAAGCTGTGTGTCTGCAGTTGGAGGAGTGGAGACTAAAAAACCAGAGAGCTCATCGTCTTAATCAGGTAAAAGGGGAAAAATAAGTTTTATCATGTCTTAAGAGCTTATTTGGGTGGTGCTGTTACAATATTAAGCACTAATGCATGTTGCATGTTGAAGGTGGCATACAAAACAACGTATGTGCCTTTTTCTTTATTTTTATTAACAGGATGGGCTGCGCTTGCAGTGGCCAGAAAGAAGTAAAAGATGAGAATACATTTTTCAAAATAAAGAACCCCCAGACATCCAACTCATCAAACCGCACAGTAAGTAAATACTAAAAGGATAACGATTTATTTTTTCTCCTCACAGTACAACAAGAACAGGAATAACACCGATGATAATAATAACAACAGATAACCAAAATCTTCTTTTCTGTGTTTTAGGAACGAAGCGCAAACACCTATTCATCTAACGGTAATCACTAAACATTTCACTTGCAACTAATTTTCTTTTTTTCTAACTATTGGGTCCGCTATCGTGCGATCACCAAGACATGACTGTCAGTTAGACGAATGCACACTGTGTGATTAAAATCGCAGCTTAATTTCCTCCGTTCTCTTTAGGGACTAAGCTAGACAAGGCCGCACGCACAAGAAAGACGATTTAACATCAATGCAGAGTTGAAGAGGGTGGTTATTACTGATACACCCATTCAGTCATGTCTTCCTCTTTTGTAAACAGAAAAAAAAAACAACACTATATATATATGTGTGTACATTTACAAAAAAATATGTTTTTCCCCTTTTCATATATTCCTACTTAAAATGTCTTTGTTGAGAGCCAAATGGAGCCGAAGACAAATTGCTTGTTTGTGTGAATGAACTTGCCGATTGAAGCTAATTCTGATTACTTTGAAAAAAGTACCAGAATAATATGGCATTCAAAAAAAAAGCACTGATCAGTAATATGCATCTGTGACACAACACAGAGACTATCATTAAGGGGTGAATTACGTTGCATGCAAAGGAAGCATATTAGTGAAGAAACAACTGGTGCGCTTTGTTTTCTTTTTTCAGATGAAAATGCATTTATAGCGCTGCACGACTTCAAAGGGACCAATGACAACGACCTTTCCTTCAAAAAGGGAGACAAACTCAAAATTTTGCAGGAGTAAGTGTCGTCCCGGTCTCAAAATTCATCAGATTTGCTCTGGAGAAGCAAAAATGATGTGGAGGGTGGGTATGGTTTGTTTTGCAGGAGTGGAGAATGGTGGCTGGCCAAGTCACTTCTCACCGAAGAGGAGGGCTTCGTTCCGTCTAATTATGTAGCCAGAGCAGATACGCTGGAGGTGGAGAAGTATGGAAAATATTTCTAATGAAGAGCACATGTAACGCTCTCCGCGATTATTAGCACCGCTGGTGAAGACGTGTAAACAGCTTAACGCAGGTTTATCTTTTAATGCAGTTGCATAATCTTAAAACATAAGATGATCCTACCTGCAGCTTAATTATATTTATTCAGTGGGGAAAATGTCCCATGTTATGAAATATGTTTTTTTTTTGCCCACCAAATGACTGGTGGCACAATTACTGACACTGATAAATACCCACAAAGTAAATCTAACTCAAGCATTTAGTCTTTTGTATTAAGTTTATCGGCGTGTCTAGAAAGATTCAATTAGTAGTCAAAGACTTCCTGCTTCTTTGGTGCATAAACATGATGCGATACCGATGCCAATATAATTCATACTCACTGATCAGAACAAGAAAGATGGGAGAGCTGGTCGTTTGAGTAAAATTATATGTGTTGATCTTTATTTGGTGAGGATGAAAATGATCTACGCCTAAGGCAGAATTAGATTTAAATTTATTTACATTCCACTAACATGTTTGTTTCTGATGAGAAATGAGACAGGTATGTCAACATAATAATGCGAACGAAGCATTGATTTAAAAATACTAATTTATTTTTCCGTTACTGTTTTTTTTTTAGATGACATGAATTTTTCAAATTCATGTCAACAATTCATATTTTTCTCAGAACACAATGTTCTGAGAAAATGTTTTTGCTTTGGTTTTTGTTTTGTTATTTTAAGCATGCCTCTACAGATATTTTGACGTTTTTGCCACTAGATATGAGCTCTGGCTCTTGACGGTTAGAAAGTCCCACATTTTCTGACAGATTCAAGTCGGGACTCTAGCTGCGCAAAGCCAGAACATCAACATTGCTTCCAATCAAAATAAATAATTTCGGTAAAATTAAATATCACTTTAAACCTAGAGCTGCCTGTCATATCAACAAGTTTGGGCTTAAACGTAAATTAAAATCAAGGCCTCAAGTGGCATCTTGGGGTCAGCAGGTTTTAAGAATAATAATTTTTTATCTGGAGTGCCGATAATGGTGGATGGTGCTACGCTTTCACATGTTACTATGACTTTAAATTGCAATTATTCCTGCTATGATCTTGTATGATGAAATATACAAGATATAATATAGGACATTTTGACCAATCTGTATAATCTGACCCAATCTGTATAATATGATTGAACTTGATTTTGTAAAGTGCCTTGAGGTGACATGTTTCATGATTTGGCGCTATATAAATAAAATTGAATTGAATTGAATTGAAATGAAAGTAAAAGTACACAAATATTTTGTCGTTTTGAAGGTGGTTTTTCAAAGATTTGAGTCGAAGAGAGACCGAACGACTGCTTCAAGCGCCTGGAAATAAACCAGGCTCCTTTCTTGTTCGAGAGAGCGAGACGAGTAAAGGTGAGAGCTTGCAAGTCTAAATATTAGCGGCCTATTGAAAATTATGCAAATGATCTTTGGTTTTAAGCGATTGACGCTGCAACAGAGGAAACTGAGCCCCCTGCGTACTTGCCTCTACCCCCTCCCTATAGGGTCGTACTCGCTTTCAGTAAGAGACCACGACCATGACCATGGAGATGTGGTAAAACACTACAAGATTCGCTGTCTGGACAAAGGTGGTTACTATATCTCCCCCTCCAAAACCTTCCCGTCCTTACAAGAGCTGGTCAAGTACTATACACGTAAGTTCACAACACAAGTGCATGCAAAGCTTTCCTTTCAGCATAATTAGTCACATCACATACAAATGGACGCACCTCAAGGGTTTGGCGCTTCAGAATTTGCTCTTTACAAACGACGTGCAGATTTTACTGCTATGAATTTTTTAACCTTTCTATCAGATGTTTGAATTAAATAAGGAAGTTCGACTCTCTTGATACATTTTGTATTTCCTGCCCGTGTGTATTGATAGGCTTTTTTTCTCCTGTGACTAAACCACAAGATAAAAGGCTCAACCTCGTAGAGGGCTGCCAAAGCACAGCTGCTACTGATAGAAGGCCTTCCTGCAAGCAAACCTAAATTTTCCATAGCTGTTACAGATGGAAACGCACAGTTTCGTTTCAGTTGTTAATTATATTTTCACATCGATAAAAAAGGGAACTAATCTTTGAATCAGAACATAACATACTTGGGTGCAGGTACCGCAGACGGGTTGTGTGTGCGGCTGTATGCCCCTTGTAAACCGAAGGCCCCTCAGCAGCCGTGGGCTCAGGATGAATGGGAGATTCCCCGAGAGACGCTGAAAATGGTGAAGAAACTGGGCGCTGGGCAGTTTGGAGAAGTTTGGATGGGTAAGCCAAAACTAACTTTTTATGCTACGAGTTGTCTCATAGGCTGAAAACATGTGTTAATTGATCGGTTTCCATGAATTTTCTCTGGCAGGCTTCTACAAGAACACCCAAAAGGTTGCCATCAAGACGCTGAAGGAGGGAACGATGGAGCCCGAGGCCTTTCTTCAGGAAGCTAACCTCATGAAGCAGCTGCAGCACGATCGACTTGTACGACTCCATGCCGTGGTCACCAGAGAGCCCATTCTCATTGTGACCGAGTTTATGATCAATGGTAAGGAATATATAAAAAGCCTTGCAGAAAATATGACCGAGAAAGGCTCAGACAGGAGACAGTGCAGACTTACTGAGTGCATTTCTCACATCAACATGGCTGTGAGTCAAAGGAAATCACAAGTATGTTGATTGCAATAGAGCTGTAGCCTCACAATACATCTCTGTAAAATGATAAATATATGTAATTAATTTTTTTGTTGATCATGCAAATCAAAGAAACCAAGAAAACATGGGTGTAGATAATTTATTGGCCACATAAGAAGCAGGTAGACCAGGGACTGTTGCAACACCTTTAGCATTTGACTCTGTTACTCAGAGATGGTTTGGATTATTTTTTATACAATAAACTTACATCTATCTCTTAATACTCAGCTGATTTAAGAAAATACATTTTTCACAATTTGATTGCAGCGTCGGATGCGACTGTCCCCGAGTCATGGAATAGTTGCGTGCATTCATTAGTATTATATTTGATTTCATATAATTAGACTATTCGCTGTATCCTCCTCGGCAGATAAACGCATGGTTGTAAAAAGGCAGAGACACGGACGCATGCATGCACACCACACCTGAATCAAATGACTGCATGACCTCCTCAGCAGCCATCAGGTGCTGCAGAGGCCTGTCGATTGTCCATTTATTTAAGTCGTGTGGGCAGGCAGGGAAGCACCTACAACATGCAGGACAGTGGGTCTCTAGGCCTGCTGCCTGGCAGTTCCAACGTTAGCATCCTCCTACCCATGTGCTCACTATCTCTTCTCTGTACATGTCCAAACCATCTCAATCTGGCCTCTCTGGCTTTATCTCCAAAACATCTAACATGAGCTGTCCCTCTGACGGACTCATCCCTGATCCTATCCATGCTCGTCACTCCTAAGCAGAACTTCAACATCTTCATCTCCGCTACCTCCAGCTCTTCCTCCAGCCTCGTCCTCGGAGGCCCTGGTCTCACCGCCGTCTTGTGCATCTTTCCTTTCATCCTCGCTGATACTCTTTCGTCATACAACACACCTGACACTTCTCTCGTTCCAAGCTGCATGGACATATTTCTTCACCCACCCCCATCACCGTTGCTCTGGACTCTTGACCCTAAAGTGCTTAAAATCCGCCTCCTTCTTCATTTCTGCTCCCTTTAACCTCACAGCTCCACTTGGGTCGCTCTCATTCACACACACACGTCTTCTGTTTTGCTACGGCTAGCCTTCCTCTCCTTCCTGGGGCAAACCTCCATCTCTCTAGAACTCGGTAGGTTTACGGTACACTAGTCTAAAAGGCATAAGGAAGAAAAAGTCCTGAAAAATGAAAGTCTTCATCAGAATGCAAACCTGGCCAAATGTTATGCCGCTTGCATAACCACATCACATATGTAATTATTTTGCTTTAAATATAAAATGTTATGAATGTTTTTAGAAGGGCTTGGTGTGGTCGGCTGCTTGCAGCCTTGTTGCATCAGCATTGTTAGTAGAGGTGTGAAACTATTTGCATGTTCTGTAAGTAAAACTTACAGAAACAGTTATATTAATCTATTGGAGTCACACACAGAAAAACAGCATAGTGGTACATTCTATCTCAGTGGGTAGAAGGCTTGTATACAAGAAGAAAGAAAGGCTGTTTGCCAAAAGAAACACTGATGGATATTTGTAACGGCTTTGTCCAGAACCCAGAAACAAACCAACAAACGAACACAAAAGATTATTAAAAGAAAAACGAGATTAAAGATTGTAAGAAGTGTACAAAACAACTGGATTGATTTGATAATTTTTCAGTTAATTCCTCCCAGTATAAGAAGAAAAACATATTATTCTAACCATTATTGGTAATAGCTGATTGAGTTACATATTTATTCGCCAGCCAGGTCTGTGACTTGTCAGAAATAAGTTTGTTAAGATCCAGTATGACTCCTTTAACAGCTTTTCCTGTTCTCTTTACAGTCCAAAGTAAATTAAACCTACAGATTTTCTTTTTTTTTTTTTTTTGGAAAATTGCTATTTTTCTTTTATTGACAATTAACTGATTACATGAAAGCTGTAGAGCTATTTGCCACATGTTCCATTGCATTAGGGAGTGGTTAACACAATAACGATAGATTAGCATGTTTCCTAAATGATATTCATTAAAAACAAAAATTTTAATTTTAGCTTGTTTAAAGCTTGTTACTTTGGTGTTTAGGGGGGAAAAAAACTATTTAACCGACAAACCTGTGGCCTCGGTGGTAATACACATGTTAACCGCTGTGAGCATGCATGTTAATAAGTGGAGGAAAATATGGTGTTAAGTGCAGCATATTTTCCATGTAGTATAACAGGATTTGTTGGTTTTTGGAGGTTGTGATACTACATGTAAAAAACTTAAATCTGAACCTTTTTCTTATATTACAATACACCCGGCACATGACATTCAGCATCTTAGATTGTGGATAATTAACTGAGTGCAGCACCTTAAGTTCATATAAGACATCTAACTGCACTGTTTCACATTGCATAGCACTGTATTGTACCATATCACATAAAATGGCTTTAATGAATGATACTTAGATTTATTTTAATGCGCTGCCTCCTTTTCTGACTGCATCATGTTGTATTTTTTTCGTTTTTTTACCCTCACAGGCTGCCTCCTTGACTTTCTAAAAACGGATGAAGGGAAAAAGCTCAAGATGAACAAGTTGATCGATATGTCAGCGCAGGTGGGAAAGCGTCGCATTACATGATCTCAGATGTTCGTCCTGTACCGCAACATTTACCTCAGTGCTTCTGTCGCTGTTACAGCATCTGGGGCAGTTTTTGTCTGCCTGTTGTCCTTGACTTCTGCAGCCTGCGTCCTAAATAAAAAATATACGCTGCTATTTTGAGCTCAAACCCTATTTATACTGTAGTTATTTTATAGTTTTGTTTGAACTTCTTTAAGACTGTATAGTAATCTCTGACACCAGTTTTAATGTGAACACAAATGGAAATTGTCAGCAGTGGATATGTGGTTTCTGTGGTGGGGCTTTTGCTCGACTGGCTTGAAAGCATCGCGTTACGTCAATTATTAACATCCGGACAGGAAGTTGTGCTATTTTTCCATCTACAGCGCAACCCTCCCCTCCCCCCCCTCCCTCCAGTACTCCTTTGCCCCCTCTGGAAAACTTTCAGCTTCCTTATAGTAGGCACGTCCCGTCAAACCATCTTGCTGCTGAAAGCCTACCTGTTTGACTCACACTTCAAATGCAGTTCGCAAACTCCTACCCATAGATCCACAGTGATGAAAACAATGTTTTTGTTGTGTCTGGGTTAAACATTACGCACTGAAATTTGCATTTGAGCGCGCAGTCCCAACAGCATGTCCGCTTCTCTTTCTCTTTTATGACAGATAGCTGAGGGCATGGCGTACATTGAGAAGAAGAACTATATTCACCGTGACCTGCGAGCAGCTAACATACTTGTCAGTGAGACGCTGCATTGCAAGATAGCCGACTTTGGCCTGGCCAGGATCATTGAGAATGAATACACGGCACAGGAAGGTGAAGTGTGACAAAATATTTATCGTAAATGCATCTTCGTTTTGTGTAAGAGCAACTTAAAATGAAAGATTGACATCAAAGATTGACTGTGGTCCACAGTTTTAATGCAGCTAAGAGATTAAGTTTAAATTTGGTTTATGTTGCATCTTTATCAAACTGATTTTATGTGTTGTGCAAAAGTCTTGAGCTCTTTCTCATTTTGCCATACAGTGCTTCAAAGGAGCCAGACTGTCTTGAAATGCTCTAAAGTGGTCAGATTGTTAGTTTTGCAATAAACATTTCAGAAGGATCTAAACTTTTCAAATGAGAGTTATTATTTATTATTACTCAACCTATTCTCTTTAGGATAATTTAAAACATTACCTCAGTAATACTATAAATAAAATAAGCCTCACTCTGTGATGGGCAGTGAAGTTTAGATTACCAAAAAAAAATAATAAAAAAATTGGATCTTGTGCAATGCTACCTTCTCTGCTCCCTCGGCTACTTTTTCCCCTCCAAAGGTTTTTAGATCTGATACATTTTTATGTAAGAATGAGCAAACATGGAGTCTTTGCAGTTACTTCCCAGCCAAACATTTTGATCATCTTCTTCAATATACAGGTGCCAAGTTCCCCATCAAATGGACAGCGCCAGAGGCCATCAACTATGGCACGTTTACCATCAAATCAGATGTCTGGTCCTTTGGGATCCTGCTGACAGAAATGGTCACCTATGGAAGAATACCTTACCCAGGTAAAAGTGTTAAGAAATAACTACGTAGAAGCAAAGGCCAACATGAGACTCTCATGCTACGATAACGTTGAGTAAAAATATTACAATATCTCTGTCGTACGACACAGCAAGATCTAACTACTTTTATTTAAATTACCTTAAAAACAAGCTCATGGTTTACCAGCTGGACCATTTAAAATGAATTGTCTTAATTAGAACAATAGGTTGCGCTTCTGTAGTTACCAAACCATGACTGTCCATGTTTTTTGAGCATAGAAAAATTTAGAAGTTTTCTTTAAGTATAAGAAAAAGACAGGATCCTTCTTTCAGCCGGCTGAACAATAGTGCACAGCAACAGATGGGGGAGGGGCGTTAATGGAAAACTTTAATTTTCTCTAGAATTGAATTGAGTTCTTTAAAAAAGGACATTATGATAGAGCATGTTGGTGGTTTGGAACCATAATCTTTTGAAAGTACTGATTTAAACCACTCAGACTAGTAAATGACCATTACTACATACAGTACGGTACATTTCAGAATCTACATACGATTACGAAATAAGCTAAATTCCTGTTTTAAAAGACAAAAGGACTGCGGTGTAATTTTATTTTTCTTGGCACCAACCAGGAATGACCAATCCAGAGGTGATCAGGAACCTGGACAAGTTTTACAGGATGCCCCAGCCGGAAGGTTGCCCCGAGGAACTCTACGATATCATGATGATGTGCTGGAAACAAAAGCCTGAAGAACGGCCCACTTTTGACTACCTACAGAACACTCTCAATGATTTCTTTATTGCCACAGAGGGACAATATGAGAAGCAACCATAGGTGGCAATAAAAGAAACGCTTGTTGATAACGACGTGCGTGCACACCTAACATCTCCTTTCTGACTCATACAGATGATTTATATGAAATAATTCCTCCCAGTGAATGTCAAAGATATTTTTGGCTTCTACTATCTACAACGGAAACGAGCGTCAGCAACATATCAAAGTCAAAAACTTGAACACGCTTTCATCATGTTGACTTTGCTGCAGCTACAGATGCTTCTTTTTCTCGATTGAAGCAATGGAATGTGAGTAGGCATCACTAGCAATGATTTTAAATAAACCATTGACAAGGGACCGGAAATACAACCATGTCGTCCGCATGATCAACAGCTTTTTCGGACCCGGGGGAACTCAGCGCAGGTAAAGCTGGAGATGAGACATTTGCATGGTACCAAAAGTAGCAGTCTGAGATTACATGCACAATACTTTGCACTTTTATTCTCCATTTATTTGTATATAGAAATAAAAGGGCTTGCAAACAAGAAATAACGACTGCATTAAATATGTTTTTACACACATTTACCTATCTTATCACATTGACAATCACATTTAACTATATTGTTTAAAGTGTACTTACCAAAGTTTAACAGTGCTCATCTGTTTAAATCACAGGACCTTTTTTTTTTTTTACTCCTTTATGATATTTTGAATAGTAATTGCAAAGTCTTTCCCCTCGAACTGCTTTTAAAACAAAAGGAAAACTTTCAAAGGCCTCTTTCAGGCTTTGAAAGTTCTAGCAGTGTTTCTGTGCTCCGGTTCCCACATTAAGATAACATCTACTTAAACTAACGTATACCATATTTACCATGAGACTGATTTTGGTTTAAAGAAAAATGGCAGAACAAAATGCCACACCAAAACGATTGTGCAACTTCATCTACATTCTGAGTGTTAAAGGCCTATAAAGCTACGATACCGGAAGCCTTCTAAAGCAACAAATTACACTAAATTGCAGCAGTTTGCGTCTTTGTAACCAAAAGCCTCCCACAGGGGCCCTGACAGTATCTTGAAGATAAGAAAACGGAATGGCCATGGCAGCCAGGGGTTAAACCCTGCCATTTCCTGAATGGACAGGAAACAGGAAGTATGAGTCAACATTCCTCAAATGCCACATAGTAGAGAAAAGGGCCAGTTACCAAATCTGCTGACATCTTGACATTTATTCCTCCTGAAAACAGTTTGTAATCCCAATTTTAAAAAAAAATATACAGATCCGCTGCTTTTCCTCAGAGCAATATTGATCATGAATGACAACTAAAATGAACTGGCTTATCAACTGACTTAAAATAAATGGTAATAATTAGGCTTTATTTTGGGGAACATTTACTGGTGTCCAATTTGAATGTTTTTATGACGATACAAAATGAACATAGTGCTCCATTATCTATGTTTATTATTATTACATATTGCTGAACACTTATAAATCAACTGGTGTAAAGCAACCATTTTATTTTGAAAGGGGAAATGTAAAAGAATACAAATTGAAAGTTCAAAACATTGCAGGACTTATATCATCCTGCAGGGGTCAGTATCATACAACATTTCAAAACGTTTCCATGTTTGCTGCTAACCTGCAAAGGAGATGAGGCTTCTATACAGTAAAGACTAATTTAGTTAATGAGAAATATCTTAGTAAATGATGCCACTCTTTGAAATGGGCTATAATGGATTGCATTTAAATGACGAACCTATCTTTATTTTAGAGTCTATTTTTGTTTGAACTAAACTATTTTAACTGAGCTAAAGTTAACTGTATCATAACATGATTTTACTGCTTTTAAAATGGATACAGATAGAACCAACCGGGTTCAAGGTGGTTATTTGTTGTTAACTAATAATACAGAAATTAAACTCCGTTGAACAAAACTGAATTGAACACAACATATGTATATGGAGAAAATTAGTATTAACATTGTTACTCTCAGTATGAAGATCCTGGGTTCAATTCTGCGAGGGGACTTGGAAGTTTTTGCCATGCGTGCAAGTCCCCCCCCCCCCTCTGGTTTCCTGCTATAGTCCGATATGCTAGTTGGAAGTACGAGAAAGAGATGTGTAGGTGGATCTTTGTGTGACTTTGTGGGTTGTCCCTGTGATTGGATATTAATGTCCGCGCCAAATCCTGACTCATGATCCATTCTTGTCTCATTACTGCTTGGAGTTAATTACAATTTGCCGGCCTCAGGTTAATCTCATTTTTGTTTTTTTATTAGAATTGATCCCATATTCTCAGTGGGTCTAGGTAGGATCTAAGGGGTTTAATGTCAATGCCTCCAACATTTTAATCACAATATGTTTGAGCCAATTGGTTATCATATACACAATGATCCATAGGAAGGGGAAATACCCAGAGCATTACCAACATTGTCGTAGAAAGTTCCTTTGAAGGAAGCAATTCATTTTTGCTTCCAGTGTTTATTTATGACAGTGTTTCTGGACAGCAGTTGGAGTTAGCTACCGCCTTTGAATGAAGGAAAAAGAATATATCACTGTTGGCCAGGCACAGGACGTAGAGTAGCTCTTGACTTATGGTAACTTCTACAGAGAAATACATTTTTAGCTCGTCCACAGAACTGTAATAAGAATTAATAGAAGCAAAAAAACTCAGCTTCAACATTCTGACGTTCATCTTTTTCCTTACCCACGGAATCTGTCTCCATGCATCTATACACACATTTATTCTGCAAAATGTATGCACTCACATCCACATGCTGCCAACATTAATCAGGTTCTGCATTGGTGCCAACATGATTCTATAGCACACTCCTTAGGAGGAGCCACTCAGGTACTCTTGAACATCCTGGAGCCATCCTGGAGGAAAAAAACATCCTGGAGCCACCTATAAAGCCAATAAACCTCTCACTTTGTTGTTCCCGATGATCTAGAAAACATATTTTTCCTGTGAAACATTAATAGCAGCAGTTTCTGTCACAATGCAATAATGTCTATGTGTTTCTGCAAGGGTAAAGATTGGTAACGCAAGCTGACAACGGCTTCAAACACATTTGAGCTTTTCACAATCTTTTTTTGTATATTTTTATGGTAAGCTCTTTAAGGTTAAGGACACTCTTTGTGAAGGTGTGAACTTCCTTGCAGACCGTGCTCTAATCATGTGCACCTGATGTGGCACTCCTATGTGAAACCTTTCAATGTGAATAAATGTTTAGGTGTCCCCGTTAGTTCCTGACCTAAAATTGCATTTTTACAGTAGAACATGAAAAGGTGTTTTCTTCAGAAAATCAAAAATCAATGTGTACAAATGGGTTAAAAATAGACAGATTTTCAGAGGGTGTCCAAACTCTAGTTACATTCATTTATTCACTGTTACCATATCAATATATTTGACTTATATTCTATATTAATGTTTTCACATTTTAGAGCAAAGCACAACACATTTTTTGACTTTGACATTTTATATCATTGTTAAAAAAAAAAACACCCAGGCTTTGCCAGCAGCAGCATGTCAGAGATTTAAAATGTTGACTCATCGATCAGAAGTTCCTGTTGGAAATGAGCCTTGACGTCAACATAACACAAGACATATAGGCTAAAGGATGCGAGGCCATCCCATCCTCTCTCCTCCCTTTGCTGCCTTAGAGGGAATAATGACGGCTCCCACACTGATTAATGCCTGATCCCTGCAGAAGGCAACACATCATTAGCATTTGTTCAAGATAACCCTGCTCTCTCCTCTGGGACAGAAACAAGCGCGTCGCCACAGATGAAAAGAGACAGGCTTTCATCTTCTAGTGATGTTTTCAATTGTTTTCAGTTTGAATTATGCTCCTCATAAACATGTTATCTCTCCTGAGCTTTGATGTCATTAAATTAATGGAGTCCATCAATCACAAGTGTGTGGTCTAGAAAGAGTAAGGGCTCTTGAAACATCGACAACAGATGTCTGCAAGATATTTTGCAAAATGTGTTTGTTATATGGATAAGCCGGAAAAAGGAAAAAACTATTTCATTCTTGTGCTCTGATTAAGACGACAGAAGAAAAGTAAAACAAATCAGTTTGTCAGTATGTACTTGTCAATGGATAATTGAAAACCTGTAAAATTTTACTTTGAAGTAGAATGACTATATTTAACGTCAGGCTGCTGACAGACTATATATTTTCTTGTGCCAACAAAATTGATGTTACTGAAAGTACTGAAAATACAACCGAACATTCAGAAATTTGTGAACACACAAGTACCGTGAGAATTCACCTTCCACGCAAGATTAGATAATAAGTGCAATGATTTTTAAAAAGAACTGGATGTATAAGTTTAATTTAAGCTTTTTTTTTTTCTTTGCCACAAAGCGAAGTCTCAAACATACTGATTCAGTTATATACATCCATCACCACTTTCATTTAGTTAAAGTTCCCTTATAGCCTCATTTAACATTTCTCTGTGCCAGAAATGATAGCGTTCATTTAAATTGGTCTGTTTCTGGGATCTGCTTCAAATCCAGTTTTGATTCAAATCTGGAAAGGTTTGCCTGCAGTAACAACTAAGTACAGCCACGTTTCAGCTGTCTAGCTATTGGCATCAAATTCAAAGGCTTGGAGGAAGTCATTTTTTTTCACCATTCCACCCACTTTGTGCAATGGTTTCTTTCATTCTTTCTTTCTTTCTTTCTTTCTTTCTTTCTTTCTTTCTTTCTATACAATACGTATTCTCAAGAAGTCTTGGTAAAGATAGTCAGGAAATTTTTCATTAACTGTATGGACTGAAAAAGAACTAGGCTAAAAGACAGACACACAATCACTTAATACAGAGCAAAAAGGAAATAAAAAATACAAAAAGTTTAAACAGGCCCATTGTTCTGCCAAATCTAAGTTAAGTAAACTCTGTAATTCATTCCAAGAACGTGTAGAATATCGTTGTAAAGCATTTTTCCTAATTCTGCTTATGACCTATAAGACCTATCCCCTAAAGTACTTTTTCAAAATACCAACTGTTATATACACTCCAACAATATTTGCACACACTACAGATGTAATGTGGTAGCTTGTTATCACTGCTTTAGCAATGTATATTCAACTAGTAGCTGTTCTTTTAAGTGAAAACAATGTACTTTTGTGTGAAGGTTAAGGTTCGGATCAAATGGCAAAAATATGGACACAGTCATATGTTCAAATATACTAATAATCCCATAACCCTATCAAAACTTGGTTTATAAAAAGGCTTACATTAGGCTTTCTTAAAAGGCTCCCCAAAGCCCTACCCTCAAATGTACGGACCTTGCTTGAAAACCAGGTCTGTGCCAAGACACTAATTAATGTAAATTAATCTTACCAGTTCCTCCAAGAAAATAAGTCACACATCCAGGCAGAATGATACCAAATGTTTACTGATGATGTTTATGGACAATTTTGACATTTGACACTGCTTCCTTTGGGAAAAAAATCCACAACACACTTCAACTTTTGGAACTAATGCTGAAATTATATGGCAAATAATAATCTCACTCGAGAAAAATACCAGTTCCAATACATTATGAAAGGAAAAGAGTTCTATGACCTGCATCCCCATAACGGCATAATGAGAGCAATTAGAAGCGTAAGTTTGTGTCTCAATAGATGTTTTTTTTATAGCAACTTGTTTTGTTCTGTCTACTGTTGTGATAACCCCCCTGTGCCTGGCAGGACAGGGCTAAATAAAAGAGAATATGTAATGCGATAGACTGGTACGTTTCTCTAATTGGCATTTTATGAGTTAGTGAATCTCATTGCTTTTTTTGTGTACATGACTTTAACTAGAGCATGTATAACAGCATTCGGATTTAAATCCAGAGGTCGACATTTAAGGTTGAGGTTAACTGGAGCGATTTAAACAGAAGAAGGGAATCAGTCTAAATATGATGAGTAATGAATGTGGGTCACTACATGGAGGAATATGTTGTTGTGATTTGATACTGTATAAATAAACTGAATTGAACATTACTTGCACACTTCTGATCAAATTCCCACCTCTATTTTGCATTTGTTTATATGCACAAAATGCACTATAAATAAACAATTGTGTGATAAATATTTGAAAATAAACACATAAAATCACTTAAGTTTTGACAAAAAAAATTATTGGTTTGGATCACTCGAAATGTCAAAACAGAGATGACATCTGCACCTTTGAAAATGACTCTGCTGTTTGTTTCCTGATCATCAAATGAAGCTGATAGGAAGAACTATGATTACTCTTCATAAAAGAAGGAAAAATTATCAGAACATCCACACAGAGGGTAGATTTGACCCATTACCAAACAGATTTACTTACTGACTTTGATTAGGATTGATGTACCGGTACCTGTTTCTTCTCTTTGTATTACTCTTTAATGGAGATCTTTAATAAGCAGCTGCCAGACTGGTATTTTGTCTTGATTTAGTTTACCAATACGTTAAGCCTGAAGGTGCTAGGAACCACCAAATGCACACTAAAAACAGTATGTCTGGTAAATGACCACTCTGCCGGTGCACTAAAATGAGTCAAGGGCATTGCTGACCAGGGGAAATGTAATTATATGTGCGTTGGTGCGGTAAAAAGTGCTGGAGATTACTGCTGGCCTACGCAATGTAGGCTGAAACCTGACCACTTAAAGTGCTCACAGATTTTCTGTCTGTAATGTTGATGTTAAGCACTGCAGGATGGCTTTGTTTCAGAAACGGCCAGGTCTAGTTAACTGTGGCATGAGTGGGTGGGAGTGCATACCTCTCAGTTCAATGCATATAAATGACATAGACCTAGATTCTACATCTGCAGACTATGTCAGCACGCCACGTCCCATTTTCCTAAGACTTATATATTGTTTGCTCACCAGTCAGTATCTAGTATTGTATTCTTTGTTTCTTATGTTTTAGAAGGTTTATACATACATAAATACATTCTATCCATCCATCCATATATATATATATATATATATATACACATCTATATAAATATATACATCTATATATATATATATATATATACATATATATATATATATACATACATCTATCTATATATATATATATATATATATATATATATATATATATATATATATATATACACACATCTATATAAATATATACATCTATATATATATATATATATACATATATATATATATATACATACATCTATCTATATATATATATATATATATATATATATATATATATATATATACATATATATATATATATATATACATATATACATATATATATATATATATACATATATATATATATATATATATATACATATATATATACATATATATACATATATACATATATATATATACATACATATATACATATACATACATATATACATATACATATATATATATATATATATATATATATATATATATATATATATATATATATAGAGAGAGAGAGAGAGAGAGAGAGAGAGAGAGAGAGAGAGAGAGAGAGAGAGTTGGTATTTTTACATTGTATTAACTGTGTTGGTATTTGTTCAATTAGTTTTATTTATTATGATTGATCATATTGTAATATCTGGGGGTGGGGAGGGGGTAATGCAGAATGCTGAGTACAAATGACAAAAAGTTGTTTCACTTATGATCGATTTATAGTGAAAAGAAACAACTATGCAATAATGTCCAAGATTTAGCTTGCTAACTTATTATCTTGGCCACATCTTGGCCCACTTACTAAATGTTTTAGAGGTGGAATCGTATGGTCTATGATCCAAAAGAACAATGATTGACAAATAGAACTGCACTTGGTCTGGCAGTGCAGGTCTGCAAAACATTTATAGACCTTTAAAGTAATGCAGAGTAATATATGAAGTGATTTAACAAAAAAAAAAGGCAATTTATGAATTATACAGCACTGGGCCAAGACTTTAACCACTATTCATCTCTTTATATTTTGCTTCTATGGAGCTGAAACTGTATGTTTTTTATACTAATCCTAAAACCAGCCCTGAAGGTCTTCTGAAGGTCTTTTAAAGTCCCTTTCAAGAGTTTCTCTGAGCAAAATCCAACCCAGTAAAGAAGCACCTAACGCAATGAAAGCCGGCACGTGATTGTTGCACAGGTCTGCACTGCTGCTGTCCCTGAAACCAGCTCGAGTTTTTGACAAATGTACTAAAAAAATACTTTCAGATGTGAAATCTAACTTTCTAAGAGCAATTTATTAAATCCCTGACATAATTATTTTCCCTCTCATCATTATAAAGCCCCTTTGTTGGGTACTGAACACAAAGCAATTAACATTTGGGGTCAACCTCATGCCAGGTGAAAGTAATTTGGGAACTTCCATCTTTTGTTCTTCTCAAATCTTGTTTAAAACTTTTCAAATTAAAAGCTAACGTTTGAAGCCAAAAATAGATTGGATTGTTTGCTCCTTTTTTTATGAAATCTAGATTGCTTTGAAATAATTCTGTGTAGCATTACAATTTTTATTTGTATCATTCTCTTCTGCATAATTTGACACTTAGGATTTACTCCCTCTGATGTTATTGAAAGATTTAATGACTTTTGGAGGTCAAATAAATGTAACACATTTGAAAGTATCGATTTGTGTAATGTTTGTAAAGCGTACAGTGGCCTTATGCTACTGTTCCACCACTGTACCGTTACAATACACTTGTATAATACAGACATGTTGGGAGCCCCTGTTTAAAAACACACATTTGGGCTCCCTTTTTTGAAAGAGACAGTTCTAAGGCTCAGTGTCGAGTCTGGAGAACACTAGCCTGGTACTGCATATAAGTATTTTAAAAGATAAATGACAAATACTTGCCCTGAAAACCAAAGCCAGAATGGGCAGCCAGTAAGACTGTATAAGTAGTTGAGTGACATGTACATATTTACCAAAAATAAAAAATTAAAAAAAATTAAAAACACACACCAAGATTCCTAACAGAAGGTTTGATATACGTTTGATGGTGACCAAAATAATCACTGACTTTAGGAAGAAGCTTGATGGAACACAGATGAGGTTTTCACTTTATTTTTTCTTTTAAATGTAGAAAGCAGGTCTTAATAGAGTAAATGTCATGTTTTTCAAGTGTTTTGCCCACATGCAGAAACGTACGGGAGACCTGCACACAATTTTAAGATGTTTATTTAAAGGAAAACAATGCAGAACGGAGGTTAGAGCTACTAGAAGCCTGGAACGAGGCCTCAACGTCGAAGCGGGGTTGACTATAAGGGAAAATGAGTCAACAGGTCGGAACCAGGAAGGTGCCTGATCGTGCGCATCTTACCCTTAGTCGGAGAAACCAAGCTGGGGAGAGTAAGCACCGAGGGAACTAGTGTCTGCTCTAATAAGTAGGTGGTGACTGGAGGGTGGCTGATGGAGCTGGCGAGAGATCCGAGGCAACCTCCACAGGCAGGAGTGACAGACGGATTGACCAGAGTGTAGGAAGCAGAGGATGCCAGTGGAATCCGGGAGGGGGGGAAACCTCAACCCGACTTGGTACATCCAAGGAAGTTTGAGGGGGAACGCCAGAGCAACATCTGGAACCAATCCTCTTCAGAACTCCAGTACAGGTGAGTGCATTCGTGCACACAAAACTGTGACAAGAACAGGAGATCAAAATTAGTCCAGAGTCAGGGAGAACAAAACTCACTGCAAGCAAAAATCCAAGGCTGGACAGAGGCCACGTCGTACCACGACTGGTTTAAGGCTCTGGCATCTTCCGTCTGTCTCTGCACTGCTTAAGAAGCCAGCGGAATCTGCTTCTGATGAGCCGCAGGTGTGGGGCACACCCCCACAGACACAAAGACACCCTGTGGGGAAAAACCCAGAGCCAGAGCAAACAGACAGCACCCTGACACTAAACACATATGCAAAAACTGTAATTTAAGTAACTATTGGGGCTTAAAGAAGAATTTGAGATACACAACTGAACATCATCTGGATAAAGGTGATATCAGAATTCATAAAAAAGAGCTCAGGATGTGTTGAAGAGGTAGTGCTGTCCACACTACCTTGTGTGGACAGCAGTATCAATGTTCTGGCTGGCATTTCTGACTCCGTATTGGACTTTTTCTCAGCTTATCTGTTCGATAGGACATCTGCATCAGGACAGGACAGTTCTCCTCAGACTCTGCTTCTCTGACAGGTGGGGTCCCACAAGGGTCAGTTCTGGGCCCCTAATTATTTTCATCTTACATCCATCCTTAAACTGGTATTATTGAGGCTTTTTCTAAAATTTCTTAGCACATCATGTTCATCTTTTAAACATCACCAGCTGGTTAGACTGCCCAACCTCATGAATTGTTTATATCAGGCTTTCCAGCTATTTCCAGGTTTTAAACACAAATAAGACAGAACCTTGATAATTGCTCCACCTGCATCCTGAAACCAATCATACAGTTTAAAAAATAATACTTTATTTTGCTTAGCAACCCAAATCAGCAGTAAGAAATCTGAGAATTGCATTTGATGGTTCATTAAGCTTTCATTTGCACATCAGATCCATTTCTCGTTTCTGTTTCTTTCATGTACGAAACGTCTCTGAAATACGCACCACGGTCTCCCGAGCAGAGCTAAAGAATATTATTCACACATTTGTGTCATCCCACTTAGACTACTGTAATGGCCTTTTTATATGTCTGGACAGGTCTTCAATTTCACGCCTTCTGGCTCTTCAGAACGCAGCAGTCAGATGTCTTACTAATTCTAGTAAATTCTCTCACATCACCCCAGTCTTATACTCCTTTCATTGGCTCACAATGGATTTCAGAATTCGATTTAAAATTCTTGTTCTCACCTACAGAGCTCTAAATGGTCAGGCTCTTGACTATTTGTGTCAGCCTTTAACTAAACACTCTGCTCCTTGTAGACTTTGATCCCAAGTCCTTAATCTCCTGGATGTTCCTCACACAAGGCTGAAAACAAAAGAGGACCAGGGCCGTTCAGTTTAAGGCTCCCTAACTGTGGAACAGTTTACCACCGCAGCTTTGCTCACCCTGTAAAGATTTTTCAAAACCAACTGAAAATCTTAAATGTGATTTACTTCTGACTTTGTGGCTGTGAAAGGTCCTTTGTAAATAAACCTAGCTTACCTATTTGCTCACTTTCTGCTCACTTCTGAACCTCGAAGGGGGCATGGCATTGGCCCTCTGCACTCATCAATGAGCACAGTTCACTATATATTTTACTTGTGTATAGACACACCTATGCACTTATACCTGTAGTTCTCCCCATTAGCATCAACATTCTGGTGTTGTTGCTGTCTGTGGTTTTTTTTTCTTATTTATTTTTTTGTTAGTTTTGTCTCTTTGCCGAATTGTTTTTTCCTCAATCCCCATGGTGGTAGTGGGAGGATTTTTTATTTTTTTTGTGGCAGCTGGTTGTCATTTTTGTGTATGACAGTTCTTGTGTTTCTCTGTAATTCCTCTCTTTCTCTTACTCTGTTCTTGTTATTCCTTCTCCCCTCTTCCTTTGTCATGTTTGGCATCGGTTCGTATGTGATACCTTGAAAGGAATAAAATAAATAATTAGGGATTGGGTGTCAAGGGAGAATCTATAGGTATAAAGCCTATCTTGGTAAAACAAATATATTTGGCATAACTATGGTAGCAAGGGCACCATTCTGATTACCATGACAAGGGGAGAAAAATAAACACATTTACATTGCTTATTATTTCTGAAACCTCGCAAGGCTTTCAGTGGTCCCATGAAGTTTAAATTCTTTAGCTATATTTGTCTTCATTCTTCATCTGTTGATAACCTGTGAAAAGTAATCCATTGGTTGGATCAAGTTTCCATTTGAGTGCATGAGCAATCCACTCAATAAGAACATGTCCGAGCTTTGCAAGGATATATCTGTGTGATTGTAATGAAAGACAAAGAGAAGACATTTTGCTAAACTGCGAAGCAGTAAATACAGAATCCAGCTACATATAAATAGATTCCGAAACAAATGGGTTCACTGCAGCTGTCCCTACCATACCAGGTATGGTAGGGACAGCTGCCTCTCAGAATTAATTCTGAGATGCCTCTCAGAATTAAAGTACCACTGTAAACATAGTAAACAATATTCTGAACTTATTCATGAAAACACAAATATCAAAATATGTCCTTTTATAGAACGGGTGATGAAGGGTATTAAGATTAAACTTCACAAGACATTTTGACATTTTATCTCTCTCAGGCAGCTCATTTATATAGATCATGTACAAACATCAACGATAAGAGCTGTCTAAAAGGAGAAGAAATTCAAAGATGTTGTGGCATACTATATCCATATATTTTATTAAGAGCAACATACACACCAAACAGACAGGGGCACAACATCAAAATGAGATTGGAGATTTATCCGTTCTGGAGAAGAGCACAGGGGAGACGCACAGATCACGTTACTTTGTGAGGTTCTGATACTGTGCGTGGGTACAAATCAAATCGTCCACATTATCAAATCAACAGCTGAAAATGTGTCTTATTGGTCTTGCTGTGCTGTGGCAGTAGGGCTTGAAATAAAGGACTACACTCAGAATTTAAACAAATGATAATCACTGCAAATAAAGAGAAAAGTTGCATTGTGAAAATAAATGAATCGGTTAGAGCAGGGGGTGCACAGCTTATTGTTCTCAATTTGTTCTTCTGACAGACACTCATTTCAGTCTTTAAATGGCTTTTTCTTGTGCTGTAAATCCTTTTTTATTGTTTCACAGTCTGTTCAAGAGAGGATTTTGTGAAGCAATGTGAGCTCTCAATTCAATAATATGAATCAAACCAAAAAAAAAAAAACACTTTTGTGTTTTCTTCCAGCATAGATTGGCATTTTTAGAGATGTATCATAAAGTGCTCTTTATTCTGTTGTTTCTATTTCCCCCTAAATAAATTAAGAAATGCAACCGAGAGAGCAGTATGTAAAACAACACATACAATTTAGAAATGTACAAACTGATTGTGAGTCTGCTGCAGAAGAAACTTAATACCATGATCACTATCTGAACCACATGCTATTTTGCCATGAAGCTGTGCAGCTATGTGAACTTTATAATGAATGGTTACATTTTTCATAGCTGGGTATAATTTACAAAAGAAAATGCACGACAAAGTAAGAACAAATACAACTTTGAGTGGTTTTGTCAAGAATAAAATCCATTTTTAGAGATAAATACAAGAGAAATGTTAGCTAGAAGTAGAAGTGGCGGTCATGGTAACTCCTCCAGCTCGCTTTTTTTCAAATGTGACTATGTGTCAGACGTACTATGACAGATAAGAACCCAGGAGCCATCTAAAAACCTAAAAGAGGGCAGCAATCATTTCTCAACCAAAAAGCAGTGATTAAGCTGTTTTTATTTTAGAAAGCTCGATACGCCCACTTGTTATGCGGCTTCTTTCATCTGAGAAATAGAAATAACATGTAAAAATGTGATCCAAAACCACCAAGTCCTTTGATAGTCCCTGCTTTAGACAAGCAGTTTGCCTTGAAACGACGGTCCCGTGAGGCAATGCACTCAGCTTATCAACATGATTCATCTCCCTGATTACATGGTGTGTCTTAGGGCCCTGCAGTGCACAAAGGGTGAGAGGCGCATCGACCTGCGGCTGCTGCTAGTGATGCGCAGAGCGACCAGGAGAATGGTCTTCTTTCAATTCAGTCTTTCTCCTCGTGGGTTTAAGAGTGTTGTTTATGTTTAGAAACATGTTAATATACGTAGTGCTGCCTAAATATGATCTTCCGATTGCGCAATAGTTGACATGTGCGACGTGGCTGCAGTGAGCGGCGGCGATTCAACGCCGACCATCTCTGAAAACACGTGGGTGATGAATCAGTGCGTGCTGCGTGCGCGTTTGAGTCAGGCACCTGTGTCGTTATTGGTTTGCTGGGGCTTCATGGAAAGTACCGCAGGACCAACCCCGTGAATGAACACGTCCTGATCCGAGAGACGGAAAGAAAGAGAGAGAGGGAGAGGGGGAGGTCAGGGCGGAGGGGCAGTCGGCAAACTTAGGCGCTGTCCGCGGTTCTGAAACGCCTCTTATTTTCCTGCCCTTCTATTTTTTTCTTCTCCACGACCCGCTCGCACCTGTGCGCATCGATGATCGATGACCGCAAGAATGACGGAGCCCAGTAGTCTCTGCCGCCGGAATTAGACGATCGAACCCTCCCACGTTGCCACAGCTGGTCGGCGTGCGATCATGGAAGAAGGAGCCGCCGGATTGTTGAAGGCTGAGTGACAAAATGTTTCTGAAGACATCGTGCGTTACGTTGTTTCACAGGTTATTTACCGACTGACCTGCTCCAGCCAGCTTCAACCGGTGACCGCTCATCCCCAGTGGAAATTCAACACCATATGTGTAAAAAGAAAAAAAGATGAACCGCTGTAATTTTGTTGTACTTTGAAAATCGGTGCTTTTAACCCTTTTTGCAATCTAAGAAGAGCAATCAGCTCCTTCCGAGGCATGGCTCGTCTGATTGTTTTGGTCAACTCTGTGCTCCTGTTGCTTTTTGGAAGCGACGTCTTCTTGGTAGGAGCGAGTAAGTATTGCAAACCTGCTGCGTTTGTATGCACCTTATTGTGTCCTATCAGAAATCATTCATACGTGTTAGTTATGACATATTCAAGATCAGGTTTCTAACTCCTTTAATTGTGGACTGGTGCCTAAAGATGGCAAACAGTCATTTATGGAAAATATTGGTCTTTATATATGTTATTTCAAACTATAACGAGGACAAAAGCAACATAAATCTAACATTCAAGTTTCATTTCATGTTAAAATAAATGCATAAATTGATATCATACCTGTGGCACAATTAGACAGTCATTAGTCAATATCCCAAATTAACCCCTGTAACATTTCAAAATGTAACATTATGAAATGCAACATTTTACACCTACTGTAAGGCTGAAGCTCACAAGGATAAGGATCATTCCTCTTTCCACAGTCTCTATATTGTCCCCAGTCCAGGGGATTTTCTTTTGTTCGCTTCTTTTCAGCTCACCCTTGCAAGTTTTCTGCAGGATTTATATCTGCGACTGAGGTGGCCATGGAAGAAGGTTGATTTTGTCTCTGGCAAATCATTTTTAATCTTGATTTGGCCATGTTTTGAATAATTATCTCACTGAAAGACCCAAGAAAGACCCTTTTCTCAATTGATAAAGTCAACCAGATATTTATTCAAAATTTCCTTCTATGGTTCATGAGTCCAGGCTTAAAGACACCCACAACAACATAAATTATCCACCATATTTAACTGTGGGGATGACCTGCTTTTCCACATATTAATCCCTAACAAGTCCAAAATCTTTGTTACAAAATCATGTTCTATATATAATTTTATACATAAAGCATGTATTTTTCCTTGGAATTGTTTAGTATTTAACATAAAATACAATAATAACATGAATAACAAAAAGATATATGCTCCTGTTGCATCAACTAATCTAAACAGGTGCATTAAAATATTTAGCCATTTTCCTTTGAGAAATATACCATTCAAGATATATAATCTTGGGTGCCCCAATCATATAAACTTCGATTAGAAATACTACACAAAGGCCAGAGAAGAAAAGCTGCTATTACATGAATCAAGAAAAAAGTCCTCAAACTTAAACTATCTGGTATCTTATTGTGGAAACTTTAAAAGGAAAAAATGCTACATTTCTTTTTTCTCTCAGCCATCTTTACATCAGAATTGTATTTTAAGACCTTCCTTTCGTCTGAACCATTTCCTGTGATCATGTTGGCGTGTCTGCAACAGTACCTTTGTCTCTTTATATCTCTTTCAACCTTCATCGCATCCTCCTATGCCTCTCAGTGGAACAGTGTCCAACGTGTGAGTGTAACAGACTTGGCGCATCACTGTTTCTGTGCGGGGGTGTGTGCTGTCATCCCAGAAAACATTTTCTAATATTCTGCTCTGACATACAACGTTAGAAGCATCTCTGATCAGTTTCTCACGCTGTCGTCAAGAGCAGGGAGAGCAGTTCTTTAAATAACAAACATGGCATTCAGAAGTATATTCACCTGGATTTTGCAATGTGATGGAAGATGGATTAACTACGTGGCATTACATGGGATACGGTCTACATGAATTACACTATCTGGTTAAAAGGAACATAAGAAGAAAAAACAGGGAAGGTTTTAGTCTTGGATCCATGGAGTTTATGTAATTACCTTGAAAGTGGAACAAAGGATTACGTAATTACCAGAGCTAGCTGGCCCTTTAGGCTATTAAAGCAAATGTCCCATGGCCTCCAGGGGGCGTCACAAAATTTTAAGAAAATTCTCTTCATATATAGTTATATGAAAACTAGAATTATTAGTATTACTTTTAACTCTTAAAATTGACAGGATAGATTCAAATGTAAAGAAATGCCCAATCAATATTATTCTACATTTAGCTGTCATATAATTATGTCATAGATCCGTTTTCTGGGAGAAAATCTAGGAAAATACAGCTGGAGAAAGATAGCTGAAGTTGAGAAGGTAGTGGCATAGTTTATCACTCTAGTGGATGCACTGACAAAAATAACTCATAGGTATGTTAAATGCTTGTTTATACATAGTTTTGCATATAGTTGTATAAAGGTATTTCATATAGTGTTAGTATACAGTTCCTCTGTTCATTTTTTGTATATAGTTTTTGCATAGTGTAAATGTAGCTTATATTTAGAGTTATTTTGTGAATACTGCGTGGTTATTTAAAATTGATGCTTGATGTTGATTGTATGTATAATTTATCACTATTATTATTTAGTCACTTATTTACAGTTTATATTTGTGGCAAGGGTTCATTAATTTCGTTTTTAAGACTGATTTTGTATTTATTTTGAGTTTATTAAGCCTGTAAATTGGGTGACATGATATTTTTTTAAATTAAAGACAGTGGTAAAAACAAAAAAAACAAAAATTTGTAAGTGTGTGTAATGGGATGGAGGGGGGGGGGGGGGCACTATATAAAGTCTCGCCAAGGGCGCATGCATCTTTCAGCATGCTTTCAGTCTTTTATCACAGAATCACTGACATCCTATAAATCATTAGAATGACTTTGGGTAAAATTACATATGCATGAAATATACATACACACACACCTGACAACAGTTGCACATAATAGAAAATGAAGATCTAGAATTCCCTATTTCTACGTTAGGTAAATAGAAATGCAATATACTTTTCGTCCTTTATTTACATTGAATCAAAAGCTCTTTATTCTACACAAGCCCCAACCAGACCCTCAGGCTTGAGACAGATGTTATTTAAGATTTGTTGCATTTATTGAATAGCCGGGCTCAAATCAAATTGGCAATCTACGGTTCATAAACCTGCTGACGCATTCTTGACAGATGGCGACGCTGCACTCAAGCTGAATCCATTTGAATGAAAGCCAATGTTTGTTGATGTCGTCATAATTTTATTCTCTGTGACATGAGCTACATCTTAAATGCCTGTAAACATGTTTTGTAGTGGGTGGGTACAGTAAGGTCCAGTTTGCAGTTCTGGGATGACTGAGGTGTCTAACCTGACTCTCGGCAGATGGATGTCTGGTGGAACGACATCCATCTGGCGAGATTCAGGTTATGAGGTGTTGCCTTTCAGCTGAAAAAGCCACAGTATTAGTTTGGGGCGATATGTAAATATTAGACTGGCACTAAATCCCATGCGGATGTGCAGCTGTTTAAAGTTGTCTGGATCTGAGAAGAAAAAGTCTGCTCAGCATAAAGAGAGACAATAAACACACCTACTCCTGACTGGATTTGAAGCACAGAGCAAAAATCCTTGCAATTAGTAATGCCTTGGAGTTGGGGGGGGGGGGTGCACGACAATCTAACCACCTATTACTTGATGTTGCTCTGGTTTCATCCCGCTGGACTGGAGTAAGCGATTTACAAAAAGATCCCATTAGTTCACCTTGTTTCTTATGTAACAAAGGGCAGAGTCTGGGAATACCACGGATTTAGAGGAGAAATGATGTTCAAAGGTAACATTTGTGGAGGCAGAGGTGCAGATGAGATTAAACCAGTGTGATATTGCCTAAAAGCCCAGCAGCCAGGTGATTTGCAACAGTGTGGCTCACAATCAGCTGCAAGACAACCTCCTGCAGTGCAGGAGAGCATTTAGACTTCCCACCACAGAGTACTTGAAAAATCCAGATGGAGGACTGGAAAACCAGTCAACATCTGAACCTTATTATAAGTTACTGTCTTATATAAAAGCTCATTATTTCTCACTGCAGTTGAAAACCATAGTGAACATTAGAAAGGGATTCCTTTTAAATAGTCCCATAAACTATCATAGAGGCAGTTGGAATCTGATTATTTATACAGAGGCATAAGCTCCCCTTCTGGTAAGAAAAAAAAAATCTGCTTTGCCCTTTAAATGAGGTTTAAGCAACATGACTTATGTCACAGTGAGAGTTTTATTATGTTGTTAAGGAACTTGTTAATCGGATGGTCCATTTATAGCCACTGAATAGCGAGCAGAGGTGTCAGACTTGATTTTCTGTCTAAAGCTGAATCACTTTCTTACTTTATCTAAAACATTACAACAGCAGTGGAGAAAAAGTATAGCTGTCTCACGTTTTAATTAAGGAAAAAAAAACAATAAGGATAATTTATGATAATACTGTCCTTTTTTAATAAATAAAAGCTTAGGAGAACACAGAAATCCCTGATGCAAAGTACAAGAAAAACTCTGTTGTTTAAAAAAGGGTGATGCCACATGTCCAGCATGTTCAAAAATATGCTTCAAGCTATAGATTTAAGCTTTTTCTAGAATCTTACAGTTAACATTTAATTCTTGTTTTGGCCAAAAATGAATTGTGATTATGTATCAGGGTGTTAATCATTGCCCCCCATTGTGGGGGGCAATGATTAACACTGCTGATAAAGATGTGTGTAAAATTTCTAAAAAGGTGAGGAGAAATTTCAGGTGAGAACCTATTTCTTTGTAACCATTTAATTTGTAAAGATAAATTCCTATCCTGCTTGCTTGAATGGCATGTTCTCTTGTTTCTTTTCCCCATTTGGAACTGGACTAAAAGAGAAATGAGACGCTGTGTCTTATTAATTCCCCAAGGAAACAGAAAGGTGAATACTAATTCAAAGTTTCTAAACAATCTGATCTACTTCAGAAGGGAAGTAAAAATCACTAAGTGATTTAGTCACATTTATTCAATAAAAATCGACAAGGGTACCAATAATTGACATGACAGAAATTATTTTGGAAGATTTTCAAAAGTGACGTAAAGTGTTTGAATTAAAAAGTTGGAATTTTCTATAATTTTTTCAGATTAAGAATATCTTACAGACAAAATGTATTTCGTATTTTAACGCATCTTTACTAGGGATATGAATACTTAATATTGACTAAAACATATTTTATTTGAATTTTGTCCATACCTCTGTACCTACAGTCTATCTGCTCTAGCTACACGATTAAATAAAAGTCCTTTTGTTTAGTTATAGGAGATTAAGCCAGCAACCTTTCTCCTCTGACACAAACATAGCAGACGTACATTTAGTTTTTTGTGAAGATCAATACACATCAGCCTCGCTTAAAAGGCATGCACTTTTGCCTTTTCCTATATTTCTTTTCCCGCAAGAGGGCTAGGTGAAATGAGAATCTATAGTCACCTCACATTTATGCCCCAGGGAGAAAGGAAGTCATGGACTATTAATAGTGGAAAGATTCTAGTAAAAATGACAAAAATGCTATAAAATACAGGCAGAAGAATTTTATTGCATTTGAAATAAATGCAACATGCAACATGATCAGCGATGTTTTTCTCATTATCCCCTGTTGTATTAGTAGTCCTCTTAAAAGCTACAAAGTCTGTCCTTTTCCAATAGATGAAAGCTTTTATTATCTGCCCAAATAAAATCTTCTGTCAGTCTTTGATGGGACTGTGTATAAACTTATAGTCGATTGTGCATTGCAGGCAAATGTACAGGTCAGAAAAATCAGATGACACAGCTTCATGTGTTACTCCGACCAATTCCTCCTTGGCTCTTTTCCACGGGTTTCTGAGGCCATCCGAAGATCTGGCAGCACTTTCACAATTTCTCCACGAACACTCGAGTTAATGCACTGGGCTCTAGCTATGCGCCGTGATTAATCCTGGAAGAACTCTCGCATCCTAGGAGGGCCGTCGAACCATTTATTCGCACCAACACAGTCTGTGTCCTCTGTGACTTTTTGCTCCTTAATTTCAGACCTTACATAACACGCTGTGCATTGTGGGGCTTAATCAGTGGCAAAAATAAAAAAAATAAGATGAGTGTTCAACCAATAGGTGTCTATAGTGAGAACTATTTTTTCCTGACACTGCGAGAGGTTAACTGGGAGTAAGAGTTGATTGTCTGACCAAAATGTATTAAAGTTTTTGCATTTATAAACCACCTCACAAATAATTTAAGTATTGAAAAATATATTTTTTATCTCCATGATTCACCAACAAATCTAAATTTTGCAGGATTCTTATCTGCATGACAATGATTCTTCACCTTTGTCAATAGCACAATCACTTCTTCCATCACCGGTAAATGACCCCCAGGCAATGAATCATGGACAGTAGCTACGTTTGCACCCATAGTCGCTAACAGCAACCCTCCTTATCTAAAGGACAGCAAGCTATAAGATAAATGAACGGGTCCTCCTCTAAATAAATGTTACACCTGTCCCTGCTGAGGGCTCACTTTAAGACAAAGTGCTGATGGCAATTAAAGCTTCATGGTGTTTGCTTGTTCTCGACAGAAACAGAAGCAGTGTTACTAAATAAAGGGAGGTGCCTACAGCGTTTAATAGGAGCCAAGTTACATGAAAAAGGAAGAAAGTTGACAAACAGTCCCAGATTCAAAATTATTTTATTGCCTCTGTACTCATCTTTTCTGTCCAATAAGGTGAGCAGAGCCACAGCATCTGTATGCATCTTTGCAGACCTACTTCAATAGAAATGAAATAAAATAAATAAAAAATATACTGATACTTTAAAGGTTTAAACCTGATAACATTTCTTAATTTGCATGAATGATAGGACGACACAACTTAAATGCAAACTGATTGTTTTATGTATTGTACAAGCTATTGGTATATGATACCTATAGCCTTTTTCATTATATTTTTTTTGTTGACCATATATTGCCATCAGTGTCTAATTAACTGAATATTTTTGTCTTAAGTTTTAAAATAAATGAGTCGATATCTTTCAGTTGCAACAAGTGAAATCAAAAGATCATTCTTTCAGCATTAATAACAATGACCCTAGACTTGACGACAATAAAAATATTAAACCCAATCCATGGTACTAACACCCCCATGCTTTAGAGATGTGATGCTGTTGTTAGGTAGAAATGCTGCTTGTGGATGCCCCAAAAATAAAAAAATAAAATTAAACCAAAGTTTTAGTTTATATTACCCACATTATTAAGACAGGAAACATGGTGTATTCAAAGAAATTGGAGTTGTTATCCCTGCTTTCCTGAAACTAACAGGTTGATATCACATTGTGAGGGACATTTGCTTAGATGCTAAGGAGACACTCTGAACTCCACTAATATTCATATACCTTTAATTTGTTTTCTAAGTTTGTTGACCAATCCTGTTTATGGGATATTGAATTTGTTTAACTGTGGAGTAGTGGAGTCCAAATTATTTAAGTGTAGACTTGTAGAGCAACCACGATAGGCATTGATATTTTATTTTAAGCTAATTTTATAAAATTCATTTGAGTTTATCTATTTAGGACTGATTCACAACAAATGTAAAAGTTAGATGAAAAAGTGGACCCATATTAAGAGATCTACTAGGCTGTGCAAAGAAGCTGAAAAGTTTGCCGCTCTATTGTTTTCTATTTATTCTTTCATTCAAATAATTTACTCCAAATAAACTCTTTTCTGTGCACAGCCAATAACTTTGTTCACCATCTCATTTAAAGGGATAGCATTTTGAATGTGTTTACCTTTTTCTTGGGTTTCTTGTCACTTCCTCCTGTCCCTAAGAAGTCTTCTGACTTGAACCTCTCTAAATAGCATTATGTAACTTTATTACAGAGCTCACAAACTTGATAAGATGCACAGTAAACACAAAAGCCCCCCCCCCCACCCCCCCTAAAAAAAGCTCTGCCAGTTACATCCAATCTTATCTTTTCTGTGCATCTGACCAGTGCGATGGCTCAGAGGCAGCCCTGCTGCACAGGCTCCTCTATCAAAATTTGTCAACCTCCTCTCCTCTTGCACTTTTCTTTTCAGGCTTTTGTTCCCACTTTCCAACAAGCACGTTTGCTGCCTACCAAGCTGTGACGGAGGACAACAAAGTGATAAAGGGGAAAGGAAAAACACCCTGTCTGAGTTATATGAACTTGAAGTAAAGCATGAAACGTGAGTCAGGTTAAAACTGAAGGCTGAAGAGGAAAATGAACACAAATTCATTTAATCAGATCCACAATCAAATGAAATAACAATTAAACGTTCTTATATGCAGTTGAGATTGTCATGGTGTCAGATAAACTAGAAAACTAGACTAATTACAAGAATAGAGAATAAGATATAGTAGAGAAAATGTATTTTTTATTTACACTAAGCCTGGTTCTGCTGAATGTTTTTTCTTCCTGTTAAAGGGGAGTTTTCCTTTCCACTGTCGCTTCATGCATGTTCAGTATGAGGGATTGCTGCAAAGTCATTGACAATGCAGACTCCACTGTGGCTCAACGCTCTTTCAGGAGACGTGAATGCTGCATGCAATCCAATCTGCTGAGTTTCTTTAGATTTTACAATTTTTTTATCAATCTGTCCACACGATTTAATCACATTTGACTTTGTAAAGTGCCTTGAAGCAGTGTGTTGTGAATTGGCGCTATATAAATAAAATTTAATTCACGTAAATTATTCATGATGTCCGTCACTTGAGGACTTGCTTGGAGCTTTAGATCAGGTTTCATAGGAAAACTTAATTCTGATTATGCTCGTTGTTGCAGTCTGTAGTGCAGTTAAAGGACCGAACAAAAGAGCTGCATCAGACATTTCTATCAAACATGTGCTTAATGAGCCCAGCAGTGCTGTTTGTCACCGTTCAGAACAACTAACTCTGAGGTCAGCACTCACAGACTGAAACTGAACTAATTTGTTTTTAATTCAGTACCTTGGATATACTGAGATTAAAGATCACCCCTAAAAAGTCACCTAAATATACCTTTTTTTGTATTCAAACAATTTTATCCAATATTAGTAGCTATTCGCTGACGCTATGGCACCATAATATTTTGTTCCAACATGACAACAAAGATAAGCACATAAAAATATATTTCTCAAAATTGTTCACATTGAAAAACCTTAAGAACATATGCTGTACAATTCTCTACATGCCACAGTTTTAATGATGCAAAAAACACTAGTTATGCAAATAAATGATGTGACAAAATTGGGTACATGCAGCAGCCTTGTCGGTTTTCTAGCACAGGGTTGATTTTTTTCCAACTTGTAACTTTGAAGTACAAAATTGGACACCATGATTGTATAATCATGTAGTTTTTACCATCTGCTTTTGGTTAATTGTTTTAGATTTGTTGTATCTTCTTCTACTCTTTGTGCTCAAATTCATTTTCATACATCATCACATCATTGTTTATCGGTCTTGTGTTTCAAAGGCATAGGAAGATGAGTTGCTTTAGGTATTTAATCATCCAGCATCGTCATTGCACACATCTGATACCGTATCTTGAATTTTTTGGACCTGTCTAAATGTTATGTGGCATAAATACTGTATTTACAGTGCATACAGTATATCAAGTACACAACATACGCAGTACAAAACTCCTACTACTACAGAATTGTTAGAAATGTGACACAAATGTCTCTGCAATCATGCAATTATAACATTATGGGATTTTATGCTATAAAGTATGCATATGCTCTGTCTACACTGATGAATATTCACTTAGCTTGGGATGCTTAATTGTTGGAGCAACTGCAATGAAAGGCAGCCCGAGCTACTTTTTGAACAATTCGGTTTCAGCTCAATTTATCCTGGTGATCATTACGTACATGTACAATTTTTGCTTTAAAAGCAGCATTAGGGAAATGTTTTACTGCATCCCTTTCCAAAGTATCTTTTTGTACATCAGTAATAAAATACTTATTTTTATAAAGTGCAGCCTCAGCTGATACACCTCCACTCAAGTTAATTAAAGACATCTGGCTGTGTTTTCAGCTATACTTAGATGAATTATAGTAAGTAAAAAAAAAAAAAAAAAAACATCTGCTGGATTCTTCAATAATTTATGTAGTTCTTTCACACATGCATGCAAACTTAGATCTGGAAACTGCTAGTGTCTGAAGCACACTTGCAGAAACAGTCTGACACCATCAACCCCTTATAAGATATTAGCTTTGATAGCAAAGTTAAAGTCAAATGTAATCATAGGTATGCTACTTAATGAATCCCTATGTGTATTGATGGGAGGAAGCATTCAGCTCTGTATCCTAGAGAAAGCACATAGACGCTAATACTAGATTTCCCATTTTCAACATCTACATTACAAAACATTTTTCAGATCTCTTATAAAGCTGCCAAAAATATTTTTAGTTTCCATATTTTGTCCAGTTGATCTTGAATTAAATAATTCAATTTGCCACACTTTGAATATCTGACTCTTCCAATTTGTACCTTTGTAAAATGGCGAAATTAAATATTACACCTTTGTTCATATTTGTTATGTTTTAAGGGGAGCATAATCCTTTAATTTAATAAATGATTAACTCAATCATATTCCTTTGCATATTGTTTTAATTAAAATATCTGCATCAAGCTATACTCCATGCATTGTTTCTAACTTTAACTTAACTGCCTAGTTCTTAAGATTTTTTGACTCGATGTTTGCTCTTCTGCAGACAGGCCTCCTGCCCCGGTCAACGTGTCTGTCACGCACCTACGAGCTGACTCCGCAACTGTGTCCTGGGAGGTTCCAGAAGGGGATATAATAATCGGATTCTCAATCTCACAACAGGTAATGACTTCACTTTAATTTTTAACCAGGTTCTCCATCAAAATCCTTTTTTTTTTTTTTACGTACAGATTGGTATGTAGCTGTGAAATGGAACATTAAGTTTTATGAATAAAAATCTGGAAGGCGTTACATGCATTATTGCCTTCATCACCCTCTGCTCTGGTAGGCCAAATGATCTCCAGAGCAACCATTTACCTTCAGAAGTCTCCCAGCTTGTAAACAGCATCCACGTTTGCAATATCACCTCAGCATAAATCAAGCTGTTCTGTGAAGGTTTCAGAGGTTAGTTAGAGAACACTAGGAAACTGCATCATGAAGACTAATGGACAGAGCTGAGAGCTTGGGGATAAAGTTGCAAAGATGTTTAAAGCAGGGTTAGGTTATGAGATGTGTCCTAAGCTTTGGACATCTCACATAGCATTGCTCAGTTCACTGGAAAGAGAACAGCACAACGGTAAATCAATCAAGGCATGGCCACGCACCGACACAGATAACAAGGCAAGGAGAGCATTGTTCAGATGACCTGCTATGATAACTCTTGAGGAGCTGCAGACATCCACAGCTCTGGGGAGAGAAGCCGTTCAAAGCAAAACTATTATTGTGGCTCTCCACTGTTCTGGCTTTCAAGGAAGACTAGTAAAAAGAAAGCCATTGTTGAAAAAGCCATAAAAAAATTCTGTTTAAAGTTGAACAAAAGCTAGGAACACAGAAAACAGGAAGGTGCTCTAGTCAGATGAGACCAATATTAGTTTGCCCACATGAAAAACATTATGCTTGATTTGGAGCTCTCCATATCCCATTGAAAATATCACCTCCATCATACAACATGGTGGTGGCAGCGTCATGCTGTTGGTATATGTTTCTTCTGTAGGGACAGGAGACTGGTTAAAGTTGATAGATGGAGCCAAATGCAAGACAGTCCAGGACGAAAAGCTGTTAGAGGCCGGAGAAGACTAACTTGGGGCAGGGGTTAACTTTCCTGTGAACACTTACCTTTATGAAACAGCCACAGGTTCACTGGAATGGTTTTAATTAACACACATGCATTAGTCAGAATAACATTTTTGGAAATCTGAGGCAAGACTTGGAAATTGCAGCCAAAAGATGCCCTCTGTCCTATCTGACAGAGTTTAAGCTGTTTTTAAAGATAAATAAACAAAGAAAAAAATTCTATACCCCAGATATAACACACCCAGCTCAGACCTGAGAGGATCTTGTTTCTACCTCTCCATTCTCATTACCCTTATCACACAAAGTCATGAATGTGAGAAAAGAATGTTGAAAATCCAAAGCATAGCTGTCTTCTTCAAAAGCCTAGTGGCTAAGGCCGGTGTTACTCATTCGAGATCAATTTAAGGATTTTTGTAAAGTTATGGACTCTGTTTCATTTAAGAAATATACCTACTTAAGTTTCACTGAAGCAAAACTACATGAGAGTTTACATACATCTGTTAGCCTGACAAACTTCTAATTTTTTAAAGATAAATATATTTTTAAAGCTGAAAACAGGAAAATTGAATGATGCAATGCAACACACTTCCCCGTAATCATTTTTATGCATTGTACAACTCAGAACATAATGCAGTGATTTCACTTAACTTTCCATTGAGCGTGACTGAATAGCCTCTCTCTCTCCTCGGGGTTCTTCATCATGTTTGGCAGCTTCCTCTGAACACCTTTCATAATTGCCTTAAGCATGCATAAGAGTTTTAGCATTCCATTATTCATTATTTTTTTTTATACATGGGTACTTTTTTTTAACAAGACATCTGGTCAAAAGATGAGAACGAAACTCTGACAAGGAGAAAAAGTTTTAAAGTCTGACATTTTCAAAGTTTTTATAACAGTAATCCCACTTTTGACTCCACAGGCTTTCATGTAAGAGTCACTTCTAGTGAAATATTGAGACAGAGTACTCTGGATTTTGTTCCCCAAACGTATCTTTGGGTCGGTCGACTTTTCTGCACATTGGCATGCACTCTGGGGAAGGTCTGTGATCGTTCCAAAGCCCTTCCACGCCTTTGCAGCATGAAACTTTATTGATTTTAACATTATCCCATCAAATTTAATGAAGCAAAGCAATGACACTTCCAAGAGGAGAGACTGCCAGGTCAAGAGACTCGTATTGCAGGGCTGTGTGTGTGTGGTCACCCTGATCGCCTGACTTCCCTCAGTATTGAGCACTGCTGGAATTGCTCAATAGATTAATCTATTATGTTGCTCTCCATTCTTTTTAACTTCCAGAAGCAGGATGGACACATGCAGCGGTTCATTCGTGAGGTGAACACCACCAGTCGCTCTTGTGTTCTTTGGGACCTGGAGGAGGAGACAGACTACATCATACAGGTCCAGTCCATTGGGCTATACGGAGAAAGCCAAGCCAGCAAGAAAATTCATTTTCGCACCCTCAAGAAAACGGACCGGTTCTCCACCAACAGTTCTAATCAAGGTAGGTTGCTTAAACATCCAAGATGGCACTACGGATGGCAGCCTCAGTTGTACTCTCTCCTGTACTTTGCATGTTTTTATGTGATTATTCAAGTCTAAAGGATGAAAGCTGCACATACAGTTAGACGCAGTAAAAGCCCAGCTACCAGTTTTGTCTTGAGGAGAGACTGGGCTAAACACTGAAAGACCGGGCCAAGTGTATCATCAATAGAAGAACAGGAAGCTGTTGGCAGTAGTAGCTCAGGCGATGCCAGCCCCCCCGGATATTGTCACAGCTAAAGAGAACGTCAGGCCAGATGTAGCTACTATGGAGAGAAAAAACACAGAACATGAAGTTAAACATTAAAATAACCGAAAATAATGCAGAAGAAGGTAGTAGAATGCAGCAGATAGACTGAGGGAAAGTGGTCTTCATGTCCTCCAGCAGCCTAACCCTATAGCAGCATAACTACAGAGATAGCACAGAATAACTTAAGCCACTTTACCTATAAACTTTGTCAACAAGGAACGTTTTAAGGCATGTCTTAAACGTAGACAGGGTGTCTGCCTCACGGACCAAAACTGGGAGTTGGTTCCACAGGAGAGGAGCCTGATAGCTAAAGGATCTGCCTCCCATTCTACTTCTATTTTTGTAAAAAATTACAATAGTCCAGCCTTGAAGTGACAAATGCATGGACTAGTTTTTCGGTGTCACTCCTGGACAGAATGTTTCTAATTTTTGGCGATATTCCTGAGGTGAAAAAAGGAAACTCTGGAAACCTGTTTAATATGGGATTTAAATTACATGTTCTGGTCAAAAATGTTTTACTTTATTACCAGTGGCCAATTTATTGCTATCCAGATTAGGTGTTTAATTAAGAAGTTTCTTTTTCAAAGACTCATGTCCAGAGATGACAACGTCTCTCTTGTATTTACTTCAAAGCAGAAAATATGAATCCATCCTGTTTTTTTGTCTTTTAGACATGCCTGTGGTCTGTGTAACTGACTGGATTCATCAGGATTCATGAATAAATATAGCTAAGAATCATCAGGATAACAGTGAAAACGTTTTATCTAAGTGAGACTTGAAGTGAGATTGAATAAAGGTCATAATAATAATAATAAAAATGTAAGCAGCATTCAGTCCAATACAGAAATAAGGATGGTGAATGCTCATTTCAGCATCTTATCCTTTGAGTTTTGTGCTTTTGGTCATGATCTTTATCTAATAGCCATAGGAGAGAGAACATAGATACCAGCAAAGTAAGACATTTTTTTAGCTCACCTTTTCACCACAGCAGGCAGGAGCAATGGCCGCATTACTGCACACAAGGCCCTGACAGAAGCGGCTGTAATGAGCTTCCTCTGTACGGTTGCCTGGGCACAGCATTAGAGATACGGGGTGAGGGAGGATTTCTCTGATTCGGTGGGAGCTGAGAACACAGCTGCTGCCCCTCAGAACCAGAAGGATTCAGCTGAGGTGGTTCAGGCATCTGATCTTCATTTTTTAAGATTTCTGGATGCTTCCCACCAGGAGCGGTTTCCTGTTGCTGCTGCAGAAAAGCTTCCCCATAAAGCGCCAGGCTTTGCACAAATGGTGCCCTGGGTGAGCCCCTCCTTCTGTTTCCCTCCAACAACTTACAAATGCAAGATGTTATCTGTGGCTCTGATGCAGCAGACCCTAAAGTCCTGCAGAAAGCATGGAACTTTTGTCCTTCTTTTCTCAATAGAAAGCAGGGGATAACTAGTCAACAAGAGGGGTGGCAACCGGCTACTCATAACCAACGCCACCACCCACCCTCCAAATCATTTGTTATATCCACCTGGGCTCCTGCTGGATCTTCCTGCGAAATAAGCCTATAGTAAACACTGCTAGTGTCCCCATAACGTAAAGCTGCTAAGAAATGACAAGCATTACCTTGAGTTGCATCGTTTCACTAAAGCAGCTTAAAGGCGTTTGTTAAAAAGGAGCTGTTTCTTTTCTATCTCTCAGTAAGAAAAAAAAAGAAAAGATTCTTAGTGTCTCTTGGTGCTTGCCGCTTAAAGGGTGAACGTTAGATTATAAAAAAGACTCCGCGATCACATGATTTCAACCGCTGAATTGATATTGAAGAAATTAGGAACTGTTACATAACACTTTCCATCTCATTCAACGCAAATCTATATTCGCAGACAGAGGCAACCCATTACAGACACTTCTCTTGCTGTTACGCTGGAGCCTCTTTTTCTCCCCAACTCAATCCTCTTAAAGCGAACTGACATTGAGAAAGAAACAAAGTGAAGGCAAGTGTTGTCGAGTGCAGCAACATGAAGGCTTCCTGTCAGAACCTCGCAGTGGGATCGGGGTAAGGGGGGGGGGTGAGGAAGGGAGAATGCTTTTCTTTCAGACACCGATACATTATTGACAGACTCTACAGGCATGGCAAGCTGCTCTGGATTTATGCAATGTTGCATAACCTGGGGTAATTCTCTACAGACTCAGAAAAATGTTAAATTCAGAGTATGGGCTCAGCTAAGGGACTAGTAGAAAGAAGAAGACCGTGACCAGTAGAGAGCAAATTCTGCAGCTTTCTTTTTTTTTTCTTTCTTTTTCATCTCAGGGTAAAAATAGGTCCTTTAAAGTCCTCTGAACTAGCTCAGACATGACTATACGATGAGCCAAACGTCTTGAAATAATGGTGCCTAACTTGACACTTGTTTGTGGACACGCCTGATGCATTGAGCTGATCTTTCCTAATGATTTCACACCGGCTGGAGGTTGTGAAAATGGCAAATGCTGATACAAGGGAATCATATACGCTCCTCTTTAGCTGACTAAGGTACTGTTTAATTTGTTAAGCTAGCAAGAATGTCCAATGGGGGGGGAAAATGTAACAAATAGCTCATCGGAAGAGCTTTTGCACTATATATCAAGGTAACAGGGGCACTGACTTACTTTACATTACAAATCCAACACATCATTGCTTTTTTGGCTCATGTTTTTTTACGTTCAATTAATTTTAGACAATTACACTACTATTAATATACGTCAATAAAGCACCGTGTATAAACAGGCTTACGGCCAGCGCCGACCCTTGAAGAGATTTACTGTGAACCAATAATCAAGATTTGTAGCCCCTCCGGGTCATCCAACTGGGTCAGAAAAACAGCCCTTTCAGTGGAGTAGTATTCAGTTTTTAAGAGTTTGTTTCGCCGTGTTAAAGCAATCACTGTCGGTTTCTCATAAATCTAATGGCGGCAATGCTGACTCTTCACGTCCCAGTTTTTACTTTAGAGCAGACTTTAATTACATTTGATATATACACCAACATCTTACACGCCACAACAGTAAGTAAAAAAAAAAAAAAAAGATGCCTTTATTTACAAATCTGCAAATGGATTACTGTTCCCACCCACACGCACTTTTAGACTTAATCACTATGATGACAGAAAACAAACAAACTACTAATGGAAAACCATCATAAAAATATCCTGCAGGCTAGATAATGCAAATTGTATTTTTTTCTTTTTTTTTTTGCAAGTTTCCAGAACAATTCACAGTTTTTGGCTCATACCGAGTCACAGGAAAATTAGCTGTCTTGTTACTTGAAAATTGCAAGTTAAGTTACTGCTAAAGGGGCACATACACATTGTGCGGCCAACGATGGGTGGAGGACTTAAAAATTGTAAAAAAAAAAAAAAACAGCAATACGTTCAACGTACAGTATCTTTACTCAAGTAAAAAGTAGCCATTCAAGAAATTACGCATGTAAGATTAGAAAAGCCTTTGGTGAAAAGACACACTAAATAAAAAGATGCAAGAGTGAATCTTATCACCAAAAGTACGCAAGAACATTTTAACAGCTGCTGTCTTGTTCTTCTACTACTAAACTAAATACATGACATTTATGCCTGACATATTTTCTTTTAGTCATCGCTTTAGATGTAACAGATTCTGTTCATTCCTGAACACAATCTGTCTATAGTATATAAAACAGCACTTAGTATTGTTTCCCTAGCTGCAGGGCCATCAAAAGTATATGACTCGTAGTAGATAAGAGGACGGGTGGCTGCTTTTATATAAATAGGTTGATTAGCATAGTTAGCACGAGCTGAGGATTCATAGCAGCTGTAAAAATCTTCCATTGGTGTATTAAGCTAGCCATGTCAACTGCTGCCAATCTTCTTTGCAGTTGAAGTCAAGACATGACATTTTATAGTATGGTTCTTTGAACACTGACTTACCAGGAAGGTGGTCCCCATAGGCATAATTACCGCATAATTCTTCAAAAAGATGCTCAGCCGTATCTGCTGAGGAAGCAGCTCTACTCTATGACTGAAAGCACTGACACAAATATATGCAACAATTTCTCTGATATATATATATATATATATATATATATATATATATATATATATATATATATATATATATATATATATAAAAATATTAAATTCCTCGTTTATATGTAGTATTTTCCATACAACTAAAGTTGTGGATTGGTTCAGAGCCGGGTTAGGATATAAAAGAATTTCTCACGGTTTGAACATCTCACGAGGCACTGTTTATTCCATCAAGTCAAAATGTGTGTGAAACAGTATCTCAGAACCACATATCTATGAGGACATGGCTGTCCACCAGAACTAAATGATGGTACAAGAAGAGTATTAATCGGAGACGGCGCAGAGGGCCCCATGGTAACTCTGGAGGAACTGCAGAGGTTTACGGCTCGGGTGGAAGTGTCTGTCTGCAGGAAAACTATTTGCTTCCACAAATCTGGCCTTATTGGAAGAGTTACAAGAAGAGTTGCAAGAACAGTCATTGTTGAAGTAAAACACAGCAAACATGTGGAAGAATGTGCTTGGAGGAAGTCAGAACAGACTTGAACTTTGTGTTCTACTTAAAAAAAAAGTAGACTGGAGAAGAGTTTAAGCTTCCAGCAGGGTGACAGTCCTGGACATACAGCCAGATTTACAATCAAAATGGGTTGGATCAAGCCATAGTCGTGTGTTAGAGTCCTTTCGGCAGTTCAGACATAAATTCAATTGAGCATTCGGGACAACACTTGTTGCTCTCCATTCATCCAAGCTGACTGGGCTTCAGCTATTTTACAAAGAAAAAAGGGCAGAAATGTTTCTAGATGTTCAAAGCTTGTAGCGACATACCCCAAAGGATTTGCAGTTGTAATTGCAGGGAAAAGTGGCTCTACACAGTACTGACCCGAGGAAGGCTGGTTACATGCATGCCCTGCTTTTTTTTCCCTTTTTTTCTCAATTATGCAGCACATTGTGTTGATTTAGCACATAAAAACCTATGTAAAATATATTGTGATATTTGTGATTGCACCTTGATGATATGTTAAAAAAAAACAAAAAACTCCAAGAGGTTTTGCAAGGTACTGTACACCAGCACGACTGCTTTATATGGTGGAAACGTAATAAAATAACTCATCAGCAGAAGCATAGTTAGGACTCCTGTGCTGAATCCTCTGTGTGTTGTTGCACATCTCCCTGTCACAGTTCTGAGTTACAATCTCCATCGTGGGATTAGGGGTGAGCGGAAGGAATTTCAAGCAATCGTCTCAGCACAGACTGTCCTGCGTAGCAGAGGCTCAGGAGTCCTCTTGTTCTGCTTTAGTGAAGAATCGCACAACAATATGAGAGCGGTGCAAAGATGCAAAACACAGGCAACAACACTGCAATGCAATTCAGGTCATCCAGAAATATGGGCTCTCAGTCTGTGCTTTAGAACCTACTGCCTCCCATATCCGCATACTCATCCTTAGCAGAGGGATATGCTAAAACCCGGAACAATACGATTGCTCTCATGAAGCAACAAGAGCAAATATATGCAAAAGTAAAACATTTTTGAGCTATTCAAGCCCTCTTCAGAGTTTGTGGTCTACTGGTTATCAGTGCCTGTTGAAAGTAGGATGAGGTGGAAGTTAATAAAACATGAGCAACTATCAGGGGATTGGAGGATGAGGTGGAGACTCTAAAGGGTCTGGAGACTGAGGAGTCCTGCTGCTAATGTCTCGGTGTGGCTTTTGGCAAAACCTGCGTAGTTCTTTCCATACTGGAACGATGGAAATTAATTAGAAAGACCCGACTGCGGAAAAGTAATTGCTGATCAGGTTGAGGTAGCTGGAGGACATGTGGGAGTAATAAACTGATAACAGCTCGCTGAGTACGCCATCAAACACTGACATCGGTCCTGACCTGGCATTTAAAAGCGATGTTCCTTCTAATTTCTGGGCCGAGCAGAATGGCGAGTCTCAAAAAATTTTAATTATTTGAGAAAATCAATACAACTAATGCAGTTCGTTAATACTACACATCTTAAAAATGTCCACATTTTTAGATGAAACAAAAAAATAAATAAAATAGCTTTCTTTGACTAAAGAAATTGCGAGAGCAGACTGAAAGAGAGGGAAGAAAATCTGCTCCTTTAAGCATTTCTCAGTTTCAGTTTGACTGAACTATTAGTAAATGTGTGTTTGGTTGAAGGTGGCTGTTTTTTCCCCCTCTCCTCAAATGTGTAAACACGTTGAAAAAGCTTATTGTATATATGACTATTAGCTTCTTATCAGCTGAAGATTTTACTTTGACTTTAATATAGGAGGAGAGTTGTCACACATTCTTTCCATGTCATCACTGCTGCTCATTTGGTTCCTGCTTTCACGGTTATTCAGGGCGACTAAGAGGCGATATTCCAACATAGATTCTTCTTGTCCGTCTAGATCAAGCATTGTGACAATATTTTCGCTAACGAGAGAGTGTCTGAGGGGAAAGTCAATGATGGAAATGGCCCTAAGGTGGCATAACCTTCAGTCAACAAAGGAAGTCTCTCCTAAAGTTGACAAGTTGCAGAACAACTTTGGAAACCATCAACAGTTACCAGATAACTAGATACTAAAAATAATAAAAGGCACAAACATCAGCTGATCCTACCAGTGATGCTCTCTTTGCATCTTTAGGCGTTCCTAAATTAAATGTCTTGCAGTGATATGCCGGTGTTTGACAACAACACCAGCTGGAGTCCAACAGCATCTCAATTGTAAGACTGGACATGTTGCTTAGAAATTACAAACATAAATCTGCCCATCTTTGTTTGAAGCCAAAATCTTCAATCAAAAGCATTGTCAGCGTTTTGGTGCAATCCTGCTAAGATACAAACAAACTAAATGCCCCACCCCCCCTGGGCACAATTATGCTAAAGGCCTTTAAGTGTCTCAATGTGCTCATTATTTTGATGATCTCTACCTTCATCCTTCTGACCACTTACAAAGCCGTACCACTATGTCTCTAAAGAACTGTGTAAGTACCACTGAGCATTCACTGAATCTGCTGTAATGTGAAGAGAGCTGACAGACTGTCACTTTTGGGGCATTTCCCTGACAAGTTGATTCACTAAAGGAGCCAATTAGGAAGAGTGGCGCTCTGGAACATGTCCATCTAGCCAAGTTAGGAAATTGGGGGGGGGGGGGGGGGGGGTTAGAGCACTTAGACTGGGATTAATTGTTTGTAGACTGGTTTGTTTTGACTCCTTTCCTCTGAAAGCTAACTCTTATGACAGGCATGAGCTGTAGAGATGCATTGTGAATTGTGAATCATTGGTATATTATTTAGAAAATTGTATAAAGGTAAAGCTCTATACTCAGCGGGATATTTAAACACACAAGGGATCAAATGTCAGAACGGGTATTCCTAAATATGTTGCGTTTACCTTTTTAACTGTGCTCTCTCCTAGATGACCCCACCGTGCAGGGCCTGGACATGTCTCGGCATCTTCAGACAGGGGAGATGATCATAATTGTCGTGGTCTTGGTCATGTGGGCAGGTGGGTTGGTGCGTGTGTGGAGATAAAGCCTCCGAGAGGAAAGAGAACCAGAACGTAGGAAAAAGCAAACATGAAAACGAGTTTCTGGTGTTTGTGTCTTGCTGGTTGTGTGTGTGCAGGACCCCGACCTCAACCAAAGGAGAGTGGCATCTTGATCCATTTAGAAAAGCATTAAATGGGAAGCGTCTTGTTTCAGGACCTTGTCAGTGAAGTTACCGTTATCGAATACAATTAAAAGCACCAGTTAATCAATATCAACTTTCCCAAAATTGATTTAGAGTAATGGCAGTAATAATAACCAAGGTTTCTAACTGTCTCATAGCCACATCATCAGACTGACACAATAATCAATAAAGGTCTTATTGACAAAGAAGCATCTGGAAAAAGACCAGTGAGATACAAGAATAATCCATCTAAAAAAAATAAATAAAAACAAAACAGTGTCATTTGATGATTTATTGTCACTTTGGAGAAAATATTTGAAAATTATTCTGATAATTCCAACTGTTATTTAAGCTGAATGCATAATGCACAACAATAAACATTTTTTTTACTTGTCAATTTTATAACTAGACAATAGTATTCTCATCTTGGAATATCTCCAGCCAGAGTCCAGACTTGAATCTGAAAGCTAATCTGTGGATGAAACTAAAGATTAGGATGATGGCAAGAAGGCCTTCCAAGCTTCCACCCTCAACTTGGAGCTCATTACCAGCTGTACTTCAGGTCTTATCTGCACTTCACATTTAGTATTATCGAAAGCAACAACATGTGGTATTAAGTTACATGCAGAGATTAAATTGGAGATCACAACTAAATGAAAAATTGAACGCACTTCTAATTTATAGTCCATGGGATTCATGAAAATAACAACTTGGTAAGTAGGAAAGAAATGCATCACTTTGTCTAGAATAATAGTGGATTTTCTTTGGTACTCTTCTTTCTGTTTTGTTTAAAAATAAACAATGGGACTTATTTATTTATATAAAAAAAGATAATTTGTCAAAAAGCAAAGTCTAAAGAACGCTATGAAAGAACTTCAGCAACTACAGAGAGCCGGAAGCAATATCGATCACAACCACTTCAAAAGATTAAATGAAGATTAGGCCCGGTCAGCACAAAGTAGGTTTTGCACAACTAAGGTATGTTACTTATTTTAGCAATTAAAACAATATTCTGAATTAAATAAGTCCTACTTAAATGTACTTTTTTCCCCAAACGTCAAGAACAAAATTCCACCTCCAGTTTCCGCCAAACATATATTAACAAAACCGCATTTTGCAAAGAAAGGTCAGGTCTTATGCAATAATCTAATGTAATCTAGCCATGACGAAGATAAATGTGATGAACATTATCAGCAAGATCAACATCTCTTTGCTAATTAGACAGCAGCTGCATCACTGGAGAAGGCTTAATTGAAGCATGGATATTAATGTCAAGCAAAGGAAAGTGTCTCATGAAGATCTCATTACAAGAGCTCCATATTAATTTCTGAAAATGTAATGGCAGTGTCCTTGCAGAAATTCAGAGCCTCAGCCATGTCAGGAAGTTAACCCTGAATTCACAATACCGTTTAGACGGGAAACACAGCTGCATCGAGAACACTGCAGCGCATAAAAAGCCAAATCGCATCATCTTTCCGTGTTTTAAATGAAGGCGCAGCTATCGAGCTCCCTGGGGCAACAAGTTCCATTATCTACATGGCAATTTAGTGTGCAGGGGTGCAGGAAGTGTGAATGACAGTGGCTTCCTCTTGAGTTCCTGTTTATGTGTGACTGAGCTTTTCACTTGTGGCCTCCTCTGTCCTCCTGGCAGCTGTTATAGCCCTGTTCTGCCGGCAGTATGACATCATAAAGGACAACGACTCCAGCAACAATAAGGAAAAGGTCAAGCCGTTGTCGGAGAGGAGCACGCCGGAGCACCACAGCGGAGGACTGCTACGGAGCAAGGTGAGCGGGAATGAAAAGCACAGCTTCGAAAGTCTGGCTGATTTAATTTCCTGCTAAGAGTTAAAAACACCGCCTCCAGCGTCTCTGTTGGCAGGTATTAGCCTCACCCTATGTGAAAGTTGCTGTTCGGGCTTTTCAACTTATCTCCTTAGCATCCCCCACAACGCATGTGGGCGGGAAGACATCTGCGGTAGGAGTGCGGTTAGGTGGGGGAAGGGGGCACTATTCAGCACCAATGATTTTGTAACACCAGCCTAAAACATGTACCCGGCACAAGTGGTTAGAACTTTGTGATTGTTTTGGCTTTTTTGTTTTTTCTGACTCACACAAACTCGGAAAAAGCATTTGATTCACTGCAGGAAGGACTTTTAATACAGACCCTGACTATACTCCTATAAGTTGTATGCAACGAAATTTCATTCTGTATGTACCCTGTACATACAAAATGACAAATAAAGTTGTCCAAGTCTAATAACCAGTTTGGTGCGTTCACTTCGAAGGCGAGTGACTCGACCGCAGCGAGTGATTTATATTTTATGTATGTAGAGGCTCGTTCAGGAGGGAACCGATGCAACGGATGCATTTCTAGCGATGCGAACGTCGCGATCAGGGCGAAAAGACCAAAGCAAAGCCCACAATGAACGCAAAGCGAATTTCGTTGGAGTTCAACAGTCTAAACTTTTCCCTCAACCAATCAGGGGGTGGATGTCGTGACATTGGGAGCAGGAGTGCAGTAGAGACAAAGCTTTTTTTTTTTTTTTTTTTATCAAAATGGAAGCTAGAAAGATTGATGTCGGCATAGGATGAGGTCAGGAATGCTCTTTAGAGGTTTGTGGGTGGCTTTGAAAAAATCAGTTTAATTTAGCCCTTGAAGGACTGTGAAATCACTCATCAAGCGTCCTGCCCTGCCCGGCCTCTGATCGCCCGCTGTCCAGCAGTAGCTGCTGGACTCCCTGAACTGGAGGACCTGCAGGGATTCCGACGGCGTTGTTCGGCTTTCGTCATTAAATACAGCACCGTGACTTGCTCTGTAAAATTCTGGTCAGCCGTGTTGTGTTGAACAGACAACAGGCAAGTGAAGCGATTGAAGTGAGTTCAGCATGGTCCCCGTTGCCCCCACCAATTACAGGTAAAACGTCACGCCAGCAACAGCAAGCGGAAGAGGCGAAAAATCCGCATTCGGTGTGAACGCACCATTAAAGGAACATCTTCAGAACCATCAACACAGACTGATGGACACAATTACTGCAACAGTTATTCGCCTAATGATTACCACAAAGCATGGCGTATAACATTTTTGCATCGTGATCAGTGTCTGCAAATTCTTTGCTGATATTAAGATCACAGTTTTTGTCCAATGAAAATTGAAGAGTAATAGGTGTATGTGAAAAGTAATACATGCTACATGTATAATGAAGAAAATCAATAGCCAATAAGCAAATTATGCTGTAGCAAAGGCTCATGAGGCTTATAAATTGATACTTTTTTAAATCCCTGTAACAGCAAGATATGCTACAGTGCAAATGCTAACTTGTGCATGACTACAAGCTAGTAACTCTATTATGACTAAAAACAATGCTGTATAATCCTGTGCATTTTGTTGCAAAGTATTCAAATTACACTAATGATCTTTTTTATACAAATTTAATCATGCTTCCAAACTTTTGGCCTGTAGTATAGCTGCTGTGAAAAATTTATAATATATTCTTGTTACTGACACTGAATGGTAATCATCCTTATGGAAAATGTGGTGTGTTATTATATAATGAGACTGAATTCAACATTGGGACTAAAAAGAACATGGTGGCGTGTTACTGCCTCCGCTCACTTGTTCTTTCTTCAACTTATTAGGCAACATTGGAGAGATTAAACTGTTTCATTCATTTGAGAAGAATATGTCTGATGTGAATGTTGTTAATGTCTTAATGAATGCAACTGAAGTTATAACCTGGTTAGTAGTGTGCTAGTCAACTTACACTTGACCCTGTTGTTAAACTGAAGTTAAACAGAGGAATTAAAGGTCCAAACATTTCACATTCAATAAAATAAGGCTATGAATCATACAATGAAAAGATAGGATTATTTTAAGAGTTAAAACTATCCTAAACCCCTAATACTGGGGGGAATAAAAACATAACCATGCTAGCAATGGTGGATACCCACACACCAAATTACAACATATGAAATTCAACAGCACAGGCTACTTATTTTTCCACACTAACACAAACAGCATCTTCTAAAATTGTAATCTGCCATTTGCTGAAGGTTATTTAAAGGTTACAAGCCTTAAAGAATGTCTTGTTACCAATTCCAACAGGGTATAGTGCCTATAAAGTGTAGAGAACACACTGGGAATGTTAACCAACGAGGCGAAAACAATACCTTACTCTTCTTTCTTGTCTTTTGCAGTTTCACCCCTCTGTGCCATCCATAAACATCATTGAAGTCTGAGAAGAAGGGGGCCCAACTTGAACCACTATGTCTTCAACTGCTAACGCTTTTTTATTATTATTCTCTCCCCCGTGGAGAAAAAAACGCTCAGAGAAAAAGCAGAGCAGATGGGAGCCACTTATAACGCATTGATTGATTGATGAAAGGCTGTTAACGGACTGATATTTATCTGTTTTTTTATGGAGGAAAACACACAGAAATTTGTGTTCTGACATAGGCGCACCTTAGAACTGCTGAAAGACGATTTAATGTTAACCCATGGGTGCTTGCTTTACAACTGCAATACAAAACACAGTAACTTATCATCTCTGGGAGGCGTAACTTTCGCAGCGTATTTTTGATATTGGCATGTTGCAGGTACATCCTCTGTTCACCTCTTGTAGACAAGTGCGAGTAGTGTCCATATGCGGCCTGAACCTTATAAAGCTGTGTGGTTACTGTGAGTAGGATATGAATAGGAGAGAACCTTTGTGTTAAAAACGCAACTCTAAGATAAAGTCATGACATCGCTTCTTTTGGTCCAAACTGAACTGCCATTCCTGGAAAACACTGTGTGTTCGCATATTTCAGATATAACAAACACATTTTAGTCTGCTGAAATGAAGTTGCATGCAGGGCGTGTAGAAAACCAACAGATGTGCATTCTAACTTAGAGACTTATGATGGAGAAACAAAGGCATTTACATGTGCCAAGAAGCTTTATTGTATATTTAGTTAGTCTGCTCTTAGGGAAGGTTACTACGAATTTTACACGCAGCGCATCTTTGTTGTAATTTCCTGGACAGGTTTTTTTTCCCCTCCTGACATGTACAATAAACCCTGTTTTCAAATGTCTCATTATTAAAATGAAGCTGATGTAATAAAGTTTATCTCACTGAAAGCGACTTCAAGTGTTTCCAAAATACTTGCACATACAATGGCCAAAAGAAATCATCATAATCACTAGCAAGGATTTAGTGGGGGGAGACATATTTTAGTGACAGAGTTCCGGTCAAGGCTGATCTGAATATGCACTTTAAGGTACAGTCTTTACAGGCAAAAAATATATATTATTGTAAATAAAATAGTTACCAATTATTCTTTAACCTTCCTATGGTGTTAGGGTCCCGACGGACCCGTTTTGAGTTTTAACATGCATAAAAGCACTTCATACATTTGTTTTTTGAGTTGAAACTTTTTGACTTTGTCAGGGACTTCCATTTAAACAAAGTAAAATCTTTTTTTTTTTTTTTTTACTAAATTATAAAGTGCTCTGGTGAAAAAAATGACTTTTGTGGTGTTCGGGTCATTTGTGACCCGGTTAAAATGTTCTATTATAAAACAATAAAAAATGCCCAAAATTAAATCATGAACACACAGTCAACCAACAGCCTCTTCCTCCAACCACTTGAGCTTCATTTAGGGGCTTTTCTCTTTGCCTTTTTGCAAGAACAAACAAAGGGAGACATGTCCAGGCTTGTCAAGCCATTTGAGTGTAGAGGTGGTGACTTGCAGAGTACACATCTCCAATTCACAGGATGCAACAATGAGGAGAAGATATGCTGTTAAAACAAAGGCCCAGGGGGCCACAAAAAAATATTAATACCAATCTTTTCATGGATAAGGGAGCCCAACCAGCTAAACAAGAGTTAAGAAAACATTGGATGATAAAAGATTGTTTTTAGGGTATTTTATGGCTGATTTAATACACGGGTCCAAAATGACCCGCTAACACTACAGATGGCAGCAGAAAGCTAACACCAGAGGAAGGTTAAATATACAACACAAGTTTCATCTTATTTCTTTTAACCCACATTTATTATATTAACTTCTACTTTTGGGACAAAAGGAGTTTGGAGTGTGTTACAACTAAAACAATAAATACACAGTTGCACAGTATTTGTTTTGTTGCTGTAATCAGAAAGGAAACAGATACTACACCATGGGCAGCCCAACATATATTCTACTTTGAGTAAATCACACCCCAGCATCACCTTTTTAGCTTATCTGATACTTTTGCAGTTCTGCAGAGTTTAGGGTGTATTTATTATTTATTTATTTACACCATTGTTCAGGTGCGAAAATAATGAATTGCCAAATCGAAGTGTGTTATTAGGTAACAGTTTCCAATTCTGCTCATGATACAATGGAACTTGACTTTGCAATATCTCTGAAGTGATAAAAGAATGAATGAACTAAAGATTGAACACAGACATCTAGTGCAAAACCTTAGTCAAAGTTTACATACATATATATATATATATATATATATATATATATATATATATATATATATATATATATATATATATATATATATATATATATATATAGCATGTGCCTCAAAAAGAACAAGGACCCCAGCAGGACTGTGAGGTACATCACAAAGGGGCAGATTTGTTGAAGATAATTTGAAATGTCTACAGAAAATGATCAGACTCATGTGAAATAAACCATAAAGCAAGAGTCTAGTATTCTCACCCAATATATCAGTCTATAATGATCAAAGTCAAACTCAAGATAAGCAGGAGAGTAAATTTACTTGCATCATTTACCAAAAGGAATGCATGTAATTTTGTAAGGGCACAGATGATTCAATCAGTGCTTATTTGCCGTTCTAGATCATAAATCCTTCAAGTCAAAGGCAGCTAGCGTGAGTTAATTAACTCACCAACAGGTGCTGCATTTATCCATCGCAAGCCAGAAGTTGTGAGCCTGGAACAGGACAAATTCGCTGAAGCGTTTTATCCGGCCTTTAAACTAGAATGCTCTTAATCCGAAATGTAATTACAGTGACGTAGCTTAAAAATAGAAACAGATTACATTGCATTATAAATTACTAGCAATTCTTGTCAACTCTGTCGCAGTGCAGCGCAAGCAGCCAACTTCCATTTGTTCAGATGATTTATAGGTAAGATGAGTCTTGGTTACATTACAGTCATGATTCAGAGATTAAAGTATGAAGTGTTTCTATAAATAAATGCACTTAACGTTCCTTTTATTGGATATGGACCAGAGCGTACCTTCTCTGTTGCAGAATTCGCTCCTTCTCTCTGAAACTTGCTGAGTTATTTATGAAAACATGGGAACAAATGAAGTATCAGTTTTTCTGCTTTTAATAATGTTCTTTAAAAGTGAAAAAACCCCAATAAAATCCAAAGTCAGAAAGACTGAGACCAGCAGTAATATGCTGTAAATCTTCTTGCATGTTATTGGCAAACCCGACACGTGGAGAGCAATTATTTAGTACTTATCGTTTGACATGTTGCTCTCAGTAGTTCGTACTTCAGCACATCTGACCTCTAAAAGTCAGTCACAATAGGTTGTCAGAGTCAAATAGTACAACCATTATCATCAGCACAATATTAATTCATTAGGGCAGTTGGAACACCTTATCAGTCTTTAATTAACCGTTTCAAAATGTGTTGGATAGCCCATTAGCAACGAATTACACGCTCATGAATAATAAATGAGCGGTTCATCTGGTGACTGTGATACGGAGGAGACATCAGACCGTGGTTAAGTCTAAAACACCCTGAAATTTCAAAGGTTGCCTGCAATAACTTTGGATTGTTGAAGAAGAAACGCCGTCTTTTTCAGGCTTTGTGTTCTTTTCTTCGCCTGTGCTAAAATAGCTGCAGTGTTGGTTGGGATCATTGCTCAAGGAAAAGATTTAAGAGGAAATGGTCTGCTGTCACGTGTCGTTCAAGATTGCTGATTCAACTCGTTACAAAGTATAAGTAATAAGCTTCCTTAATGCATATCATGCAGCTGCAGACTTTGGGCAGCTGGTGTGCTGCACCATCTGTCAGTTGTAAAGTCAGAGCAGTGCAAAGTGGGTTGAGGGCATTTAGGATCAAGGTGAGGCATGCACATTCGTGTAATTGATCCACCTTTTATCATTAAAAGAAATAAAACATAAACTTAAGGCAAACTGTTGATTGCTTCCAACTATAAAACTATATGGGAGTCACGCTGCAGTCATTTGTGTAGAACAGAATATAATTAAAGGGCTGCTGCACATCTCAAGAGGGGATCTCTGAAAATGTGCAAGTGCTTTAAACGTATAGCTGGATAGTCTTCCTTTTGAAGATAAGCCAAGTTTTCCACAGAGGTTTCCTTTTTTCAACTCTTTGTGGTTTTGGATGAAGCTGTCATATTTCATTTCTATAGTACCTAAAGGTTATACTTTTAACTCCCCATCATCCTGCACCCTGGAAGATCAAAGTAGATGACATGTCATATTTATATCATAAATTACATGATTGTTCTGCATTTACTTCCACCTGTTATAAGCATGTACAGGGACTTTCCTCCTTCATTGAAATCACTGCTGTAGCCTTGCAACAGTAAAACCTCGATGATCGTACCATAGCTCATGGCAATTGCTGAAGTAACATTTGGATTCAGTAAATAGGCAGAGAAACAAACATTTTAAAACTACAATAGGTGCGGTATAGAAAGAGACAAAGACAGGAAATAGTTTCAGATTTTTTTTTCTTCTAAACTGTAGCTATTTGAGCTGCACAGAACAAATCAGCAAAACACAACACTGATCATGTTCTGGGCGCTCCTCGCACCCCAATTTAATTATCCTCAAAGAAAACATACATATCTACGGCACCCAGTTGCACATTCCCTGCATTTCTCCGTCTATACGGCGGATTGCATTCTCCAGCTGTTATGCAGTTCATGCTACCTCAGTGTCCCCTATCTGTTGAGGACAAACTTCACAGTCAACCAGGCCTTTAAAGATTAGGATATTCCAGTGGCTATGAGTTTATTTGTTTTTCTGATCTCAGGTGTTTACATCCCTGTTGTCTGAGCCCTAATTTTACCATTGCTACTCAGGATGCACCAGCTTTCCCCGTCATTAGGTCTTCTGTTTGCACTCTGACAGGTTTTCTTTGTTTACTGTCAGATCACCGTGTTTGCATCCTCACCGGTTTTCTTACCTCGCTGCCGTTATCTGCACAGCAGAAAGGTTTGCCTGCTCCCTACACTGATCATGACAGCCAGTGCTGCTCGAATATAGTCACAATGAAACCACCGTGTAACGAAAGATTAGTCCCCAGTGGAACAAAACCCTGCATGCTTGGTTCTGATGGGATGGAACAACCCAGTTAAGTCTCGTTTATTTTGATTTGAGAATCATGATGTAGTTAAGGCGATTTATTGTGTCTGATTTTACAGAGCTGTTCTTGTTATGTTGATTGGTCATCTGACAGGCTTGTACTCTGTGACATAGCTACGTGTTTATTTGCATATTATGCCAGGTGTGAATTGTCGTCGTTAGCATGCCTCCTCCTGACTGATTAGCCTCTTAGCAAATAGGCCAGAATGCATGCTAACATTACATCTGATCCACAGTAAAAAGTGTTGTCAAGTCTTCCTAACAGGGCTGCACTATATCAGGAAGATATATTTCATATATTAAACATAGTATATAATGTTTACCATAAATATAATAATACTGATTAATGACTATCTGTGACCCTGTGTGCCAACCGCACTTTTAAAGGCCCAAGGAATGTCGCTTCCTGAACGCTTCAGAATATCAGGAGATTTTAGATAAACATCTGATGGAATCTACCGGTGAACTAACAATACAGTAGGTTGTTGTTGGATTTTTCAACAGAATAAGGGCTGATTAAAATCAGCCTTTTCTAATGGCTCCTCTGTGTCCCTATAGTCCTAAATCCTGAAAACCCGAGGAGGATAGAGTACAAGAGACTCTAAATAGACAGTCAAGGTCGCTCCTCTGTGTTTGCTTTTTATTTGCAGAATGTAATATGTGAAGTGCTGTCCTATTATCAAAAGCGGATTCTACAAAATATTAACCACATTGGTATAATTGTGCTTCCATTGATTTTGTTGAAAACAACTACTTCTTAATGTGCTTTATGTTAAATTTTCCTTTCAAAATACAGTAGATAGACTGAAATAAAAATGGATTCGGAGATTAAATGTCTATTTAAGGCTTATCATAATACCAGAGGGTACAACTAATGTTGCTGTCAATGTAAATAGTCCTCAATGGACGCATGCTATAAAGTCATCAGCAAAGATAAAGTAGTAACATCCCTGTTATATGAAAGTGTAGAAATAAGATAATATGCCCTATGACTCACCAGTGGCCACTATGTTATGGCTATACAATAATCAGGGTTGGGGGTATATATGCATGCTGACGCATGCACTTGCTCTGTGCTATCTATTCTTTGATTCAGCAGTGAGCTTAATGAAAAGTCTTATTGATTTGACTTTCAGTCACAAAGCCAAACAGCAACATGCCCTTGCTTTTGATTGCCCACACAGAGCTGGAGAAATATTTGAGAGCACAACAGCGTGGGTTGAATTGAATGTCTGAATAGACTTTTCTCTTTTTTTTTTGAGCAGGTTAGTGGGAAGAAAAGTAAACAGTCATAGTTAAATATTTGATATTGGCTTGTTTGTCTATACATTAAGTTACAGAGGTCGAAACGTGATTTTTTTTTTTTTTTTTTTTTTTTTTAAGACTACCAGACACTTATAGCAGTCTTTTGTAACGTTTAGCCACTAGGGGCGCTAGACCTGTAATTTCCAGGTTTAGCACCCCTGAAGGCCAATGAAAATACTGTGCTGTCGCGAAGTTAAACAGTCTCCAGCAGATTGAGAAGTCATGAAGTTACTTGCAAAGACAAGGCCACATTCACTCTGCTCTGGGTCACACGACCCATTCAGCAACAGTTCCAACCCTCTCGAGTTACATAGGGAAGTTTCTGAGAAGGGCAGCCCTCACGGAGCATTGATACACGCCAAGTGTTGTATATTGACCTCAAACACCATTCAATACATCTCAAATTAAGCTAACGCTTGGGTCAAAACTTACACAGTGCTGCAAAGCATAACAATGTCACTGACCTTTTCCATAGAATTAAAATGTTTCTAGTTTAAAAAAAGTATGACACATCATATTTGTAAAAAGTTCTTTATTATTGTGCATAAATATGTAGCAAAGCATACGTTTCCAAATTCTGTACATGTTTTACACAAATTAGGATGTATTATTGCAGTTTATAGGTCAACTGCATTTATTGTAACATCGCAACATTGTTTGAAAACCACTCTAGTTGCATAGATTGAACATGGAAAAGCACCTTTTTAAAAGTAAAACCACCTGGTAAACTTCTTCGGGGAAATAAAAGCTTAGCTTAAACTGTGGAAAATGGGTTTGATTGCAACCTTCAAATGTCTCCTGGACTCAAATCCTCACAGGCTGATTTGTATTCAGGGCACTCTCGACTCAGTTTGGAGTATTATATACCTCAAAGTCCCCCGGACTCCCCTCCTCCCCTCCCAACACCTCCTCCTACACATAAAACAGAGCTGTGCCAAAGAACTGGTTCCATTCAAGGTTTGCTGCAAGTCTGCATATTGATGTGCTGTACAAACTAGACTGGCAACGTGAAATTCACTTTATTCGATTATTACAGATCCACAGTCCATTCTATAGCTTCTATAGCTTTTATCCAATATGGATTGTATTACAAAATCCATTTATGTCTCAATGTTAAAAGGGGGCCCTAGTGACTGAAAATGGCTCCATTATGAACTAATGCTTAATAAAAACGCAGCAGACATGGTATTACTTTGCGGGATCGTAGTTCAAGATCCCTGACAATTTTATTTATTTTTTTCTTACTTTTTCCACCTTAAATATGACTTATATCCTGGACAATTTAACTGTGAACAAACAGATTTATAGGGGGAAATTTAGACAAAAATAATTTAAAATTGGTGCATAACTGTGCATCCCATCAGCATTTTTCATTTTGACTTAGTAATATTATAGTAATGTCCCATAATATTTGACATTTGTTTTGACCCATTATTGGATGTCTTCTTTGGAAAAAAAAAAAAAACGAAAAAAAAAAAAAAAAACATAGTAATATTACAGTGGACCGTTGTCACAAATAAAACCTAACCTAACAGGAAAGTATTTCAGGTCCCTCAGTGTTGCTGTTGTCTTCTTTTATGTCTTTTCTTTTCATTAAGTTTCAGTCTATGTAATATATTTATAATTCATCTAATTATTAATGACGACCTTTACCATGTTGTGGTATTACAGAAATTTCTGAAATTTCTGTATAGACCTCTCCTGACTGATCCCTTTGTTCAAACTATGATTTTAGCTGAAGGATGCAAACAAGCAACTGTGAGGAAAATCTGACTGGGACTAATCAACTTTAGTTGAAGTCAATCAGATCCCATATAATCAATGTTAGATGTGTTTCCAAGAAGACTAAACGTTGAAATTGATATAAAAGCTATTAGATTAGGAGAGAGCACTTGTGCATTAAAGTTGTTGAATGTTTGTTTATATTTTTCCATCAAATCTATTTGTTTTCAATGGAGTATTACATCACATTAAAGGTGGAAAAGGTTTTAAATTATATTAATTTCATGTTTTACATTGCAAAAATCTAAATATTGAACAGGGGTGTGTCATGATTGATAAATCCATCACTCACACGCAGGAAGCCATCTTTGATTTCCAAAATGCACAGCTTTGTTTTTAAGGAGGCAGTCAAGCTGGTATTTTTCAGTCAGGAATATAACAATGCAATTAGGCTTCATGGTGTAACCTGGTAAGCCATTCAATTATTCTGCAGCGGGTGTCATGACAACAACACCAGAACCCCCCACCCTCCGTTACCTCCATCCGTGACAATCATTGTCAGCCAGTGTGCCATGAATACAAAAAGAAGAGACCTCTTCAGTCAGACCCGTACACCAAACAGTGCCCCTTTTTTTACAATGAGTGTCATCTAAGAAATTGATAAAAACATAAATAAATAATGTGCTCAGTCTAAGTCTATAATGAGATATGGGGCAAATAATTTCCACTCAAAAGGACAGACACTTTTTCTGGCGTTACAAAAAGAGGATTGAAATGTGTACATCTGTGTCACCTGTGACTACTGACATATATGAGGACTCTACTACCAGTACTGTTGTAAAAGAAGAAATGGGTTCCTGCAGCAGTAAAAGTAGCTCATGTTTCAATCTGTACAAATCACACATTTACATCTGAGGAATGATAAATAGCTCAAAACAGACTTGTGAAAAGCCCTGACTCTACTGCTTTTACAATATTACAAGATGCTCACAACAACAGCAAAAAAAAATAAAAAATACATTTGGAAATAGGTATCTTTACTCAAAGAGACTAGAGCTGGAAGTACAACATCATTTACAGGGATACCATCTTTATGTACAGTTACGGCTGGATAAATGAGGCGATTACAACACATCAGTGAAACATCTGAATGAGATTGTAGCTGTGAGGTCGGCCTGTTTCTGCCAGAAAAGCGGCTGCTGCTGGAACTAACAATGAAAACTCTCATCATATAAAAAGAAACTGGGTGAAAATGGACATCAAGCATTATAGATACTTGTAAGTAGATATGTAATTGTAAATAAACATCCCTTTGTTTAGATTTTTTAAACCAGATTAATTGGTTTTAAAAGTCAGTTTCACATCTTAATTGTCATTACCCTGGAAGTAATCTTTGGGGGAATTTTTTTCTGCAATGGAACACGATGCGGCACATAAAAATAAACAGTAGATTGTTTGTTTTTTTATTAGATGCTTTTGTGTCTTTGCTCAAATGGCAACACCACAAACAGTTGTACAATACGGTACTTTAGTTTCTGATCAGAGAACGCCAAGCGTGAAATATATTATAACACTACTGGAAACCGTATTTCTTCTGCCAAACCAGTCTGAGTGCTAAACCAAAGCAAGTTCTTGTTTGGCACTAGTTCTTTCTGTTCCTCCTGCCAAAGCGCTCTTCTATTAACAATAAGGTGCTTAGGAAAAACAAACAAGGAGAAGCTTGGAGTTGAAAATCTGGACGAGAACTGGAGCAACACAAGTTCATTTGGCCTAATCAGGATAAATATGGTTATTTGTGTAATTAATTTATTGACACTGCCTTGTTAAAGTACCCCCTGCCATTTTTTCAGCTTTTATTGCCTCACAAACGAAAATTTTAATGGATTGTGTGAGTTTGCACCATTTCATTTATAGAACATGACATGCCTACAATTTTGAATATATTTTTATTTTGAATCACACAAGAAATAGGACAAAATAGCAACATACTTCTGCATGTATAACTGTTCACCCCCCTGAAGTCAGTATTTTTTGTAGAGCCACCTTTCGCATCAATTACACCTGCAAGTGGCTTTGGATCAGTCTCTACAAGCTCGCCACATCTCACCACTGGGATTTTCTCAGAATCCCCAAGGCAACGCTGTTCCTGCTCTGTCCTGTTGGATGGTTGTCACTTGTGAACAGTGATCTTTAAGTCAACCACAGATTCTCGATTGGATTGACCTCTGGACTTTGACTAGGCCATTCCAACACATTTAACACCATCCACTCAAACAAGTTTCCCAGTCCCTGCTGCTGGAAAACATCCCCATAGCATGATGCTGCCACCACCATGTTTCACTGTGGGATAATGTTCTTGGGGTGACCGAATGTGTTGGCTTTGAGCCAGCCATGGCGTTTTCCTTGGTAGAAAAGTTCAATTTTAGTCTCATCTGACCAGAGCACCTTCCTCCATACATTTTGGGAGTTGCCCACAGGCCTTTTGGCTAAACCAGGACATGCCTTCTCATTGTTAACAGTAAGCAATGGCTTTTTTTTGCCACTTGTCCACAAAGCCGAACTCTATGGAGTGTACGGTATATTGTGGTCCTATGGACAAATCCTCTAGTCTCTGCTGTAGAGCTCTGCAGCTTCTTCAGGCTTACCTTTGGTCTCTGTACTGTCTCTCTTGCTTAGTGGTGCTGCTGCCCCTGGGGCCGTTCAGAAAAGGTGAGTTTATACCAACAGATCATTGGACACTTAGATTGTACACAGGTGGACATTATTTCACAAATCATGTGACTTTTGAAGGTAATTGGTTGTGCTGCAACTATGTGGGGGCTTTATAGCAAACAGGTGGATACATAAGCACATTTCACTCCACCACCCTAGTCTATTTTGTGAAGATCCATCACCGGAAATAAGATTTTAAACTAAACATTTAAATTACAGTTTGGAATATAACAAAATAAGTAAAAAGCAAAGGGGAGTGAATACTTTTACAAGGCACTGTATTCATATCCTTTTTTTTATACAGCTGAGCTCCAATGAGACTTTATGTCTCATTGTTAAGATAGAGCTATTTAAACTATTACAGAATATAAAATACAATTTATTACAAACAAGACTCATCCAATCAACAAAAACCTGGCAGTGTTAAGCAAGATAAGATTGTATAAGAGGCCCCAATTATAGAAAATCACAACAATATTCCTAACAGAATATTTTATAATGCTAAAAGCTGGTAGGTTGCTTTTTTTTAAAGATTTGCCAAACCCCAATGAACAATGTTTGTTCAAAGGGGATTCAAGGTCAAACTTTACAACTTTAGGTTCTGCTGTGAAATGTTCCAGGTAGATGGAGCCACGCATTAGTGCTTTTTGGCCAAGTTTTTTATGTGCTGAAGAAAAATTGTTGAAGATAAAAACCTTGGACCATAGGGCGTCACTAATCAGTCTGTGTGACATATCAAAGTTAAGACATGAGGGCACCAGTGCAGTAACAGTATAGTTAAGCTCTTTACCTACACTGCGATGTTCTACGGAAATAATGCAAGAATTGCATAACATTTAAATAATGTGATGGTATAACTCTGAGGTGGCTCTCTGACTGTGGAAAAACTAACTTGCTTCTCACCATCTTCATTCAAACCAGTCATAGAACAAATCTTGTATCAGGTCTGGTTTAGCACTGCGACTGTTTTGGAGGAAACAACTTTCAGGCAGTTTGGTTCCCAGTTCGCACGTTTGTAGCAGTTCTCTGCAGAAACACTTCAATTTCATTAGAAAAATTAACAATCTCATCTATTTTCAAAGATCTTAAACATTAATGACACAGATTCCCCTGTTGTTTTGTTAATAGATTAAACAAAACGAAAGATCACAGTTCCGTGATCACAGAGAATGAGCAAAGCCACAACATCTACCTCAAGTATGGGACCAAGCAAATAAAAATCCGGGGCCAAAACGCTGAAGGTCTACACTCACCAGCCACCTTATTAGGTACATCTTTATAATGCTGGGTCAGACCCAAATCTAAAATTATTAGCAGAGCTTCAACAATGTTTCTGAAATTTCCATCATAGATTTTGATCCATAGAGACATAATCGCTTCACAGTTATAGCAGCTTTGTCAGCTGACCATCCATGACGTCTATCTCCAGTTCTCCTACTTCCCAACGCTGCCCTTTTGGATTGAGCTCTAGTGACCATGGAGGCAGTTAGAGTTCGCTAATGACATGGTCATTTTTGAGTTTTGTTCCATGGTGCATTATCCCTCCGGTAGCACAAGCATCATACAAGGTATGAAGGACCCATGCTTCATGTAATTCACCTCAATTTCTGACCCTATCATTTGAACTTTGCAGCTGAAATAGAGACTCGCCAGGCTAGGCGACAGTCTCTCAATGTGTTGTGATCACATTTCAGGGAGCCTGTACCGTAGCAACAGCTGACTGTTTTCCCATCTGGTTTTCCGTCTACATCCCACTTGTGCCAAAGGGTTGACGTGTTGTGGACTCGGAGATTGTATTCCACACACTTTGGTTATAACAAGATGTTATTTGAGCTCTTATTCTGAGACATGGGCCTGCAAGAAAATCCCAAGTCATCTTCACACCACCTGGTTGCTCCCATGTTTCTGGCTTGTTTGTGTTAACAAGCTGTTGAAAAGGTGTACCTAATAATGTAGCCGCGGAGCGTAAACCTTTGCCCTTTCTTAATATTGTCAATAAAATAACCACATAGGATTGCATGATGAGTCTGGCACTGCAAGAACCACACATGATCCAGATGGCACTTGTACTGTGTAATTTATTCTGTCTCAGGCCAGGATCTAATGTTTCAAACATTGGACTCTTTGCAGAGAAGTTGGCAGCCAAAAGAAGAAGATTAAATAGCTTTCCAATTTTCAGAAACAAGTCTGTTAAACACATTTATGGGCTGTGATTATTAGACGTTTTTACGCAACTTTCACTGAAATCACAATCTGATCCTCTGTGGGAATTTCACACAGCAGATATTTAGGTCTTGCTTGCCTTGTACTGCTCACTGAGTGACCCATATTTCCCTACCTAGTTTGTAAGAATCTCATTGTGACCAGTGATAGCTGCTTACTCTTTACTCTAAGCAGAGTGCAAGTTGGAGAGCCTTTACAGTATTAGCTTATGTATTGTTGGCTTCGCTGCAGAAGAAACAACAACACAGCCTCCCTGACTCGGTTTATGCAGACTCTGTTTGTTTTCCGTCTTTCTTGGGCAGCAGTGTGTGCTTTCTGTTCAATTTCTTTGATGCTGTGTGACGGGCATCTATTGCCAGCTGGTGTTATTGAAAATAATTGTTGCCAATAGGCAACAGATTCTCTCCGGAGACCTCCCAGGGACTCAGAGCTGCATTGTCAGAGACGGGTTTGGAGTGGGGCTCGGCCAGTCTGACAGAGAGAGAGGACGAAAAAAAAAAAAAAAGAAGACAGAACATTGCTATAGAGGTCAGAGACATAAAACATTTTATTCAGAGAAGATCACAGGATTCTCAAAGGATGACAATTCTAGATAAAAAATAGGATATAATGCAGTAATGGCACACAGAAGATGCCCATTTGAAAGATTGAAATGACAAATGGGCAAAGTTCAATGTGAGAGGCTTTCATGACAGACAATAAATTATTTATTTCACTTCCTTGGCTGTATTAAGGGAAAGCTTTTACTTTCAAAGCATAGGTTAACTCTTATAGTATTTATTTTGTGCAATTCAACAAATAAAGTTGATCTTACGTAATAAAACAAACTCCTTATTTTCTTAAATCCATTATTCATTATCTCATTATTATTCATTATTAGCCTCTTTTCCATTACAAGCCCCTGATTTAAAGCCCCAGGCTTTGGTTTACCTGAATAAACCAAGGTCTGGGGCTTTTGAGCTTTCGTGTTTCCATTAGCTAGGGGCCATTTATGTAAAACAACCCTATGACGGATGGGACTTTGTGAGGAATTACTGCAGTACAACTCCAGTCCAGCGGGTGGAGGCAAGAAGACAGCGGTCAACCAGACAAATGCAGAGAAGATGTATCCATATCCCTCCACCCATGCTGCCACTCATCCGGACTCCGAAGGAACAGGATGGGCAACTCTCTTTATTGCCCCTTTTGCACCACCCCAACCCTATTTCTCACTCCTGGGCTCCATTCTATTCTACTCCCATTGATATAAATAAATAAATAACAATAAAGCACAGCTTCTTTCGGCCTGGGGCTGCAGTTGTGTGGGTGGTGGCAAAAGGGGAGGGGAGACGAGACTGATCTTTAGAGCTTTATGAGTATAATTCTTCCTCAGCCATGGCTGGAATGATGAGGACGATTTGTATGTACAATACCACAGACTTTTGATAGCTAAATTATTTTTATATAGGATAAAGGCTATATGCATTGAGCAGGTCTCCTCCTCGTTCTCTGCCATGGAAAACGAGCCTGCTCTGAGTGTAGGCGTGCACACACACAAACAAACACAAACACAGTTGCAAAACAGTTTATAATTAACTCAAAACACCAAGTAAATCCAGCCAAGGTTTTCACATTTGATATCTGTGATGCGCAGATATTTCCCACTAATTTAGTAAACGCTTTATAGTGACTTTTCAGTCGCAGCAAACAGTTCCAGTCTGCGGGAAATCACAGACGGTCTGGCCAAGTAATAACGCCGCAGCAGCAAGGCTGGTCTCCCTGGCGAGGCCAGCCTGTCAGCGGGTCTCTGCCACTCCTGCCAAGTCTGAGCAGAATTAGAATTGGCTCATAATCCTGATGAATGACTGCACAGAATAAGTTTGGAGGTATACTTTCTCACCTAAAAACATCTTTAAACAACTTTTTTGTGATAAATTATTAAGGGTATAAAATCGATAGGTTTGTAAAGTCATCTTCTTACTGCTCCTTAGTCCACCCTTGTGGTGGACAGTTTTTCTTGCTGCATGCAGCCCCACCACCCCCCTGACAAGCCCTGGGAAAGCAGAGCAAAGTACTGGGCTGGTTGAGGGACCAAAGCCCCAGGAAGGTAAAGCCTTAGGAAAGTGAAATTAGTCGGGTAAATGTGTATGTAAATGCTACCCGTGATTTGAGAAGGCCCAAGCTTCTCGAAAGCCCCAGGGTTTTGAGTGTCAATGGAAAAGAGGCTATTAATGAGCTATCAATAAACCAAAATAGTTTGCTATAATGGTCGATATTTCGTCTCTTCAAAATGTCAAACATCCATGATTCCCAAACATGATTATTAATTGCGTTTTCAGAATTTGTGATATTTACCTACGATGAAATGTCTTCCTACCTAAAAACAATAAAGTTAGACTTTATCTCCACATTTTGAATTCTGCATATAGATGGACAGATGAACATGATGCATTTGACAAATATCCACAAGGTAATTGTTGCCTTTAAAATGTAAATCAGAAGAAGAAATCCTAATCACGTGAGGCATACAAAATATATATACATATATATAATAAGCCAGCGTTATGGGGAGAGGAAATCCCAGTTCCTGAAGTCATTTCTCTATTTATGATTTTTTTTTCTGCCTAATCTCCTTTTAAATTCCAAGATTTTATTTGCTTTATAAAGCTATAATGAAACCCTGCTTTTCCACCAAGTTAACCTTTAATACAGTTTATAACTGGGCTTTAGAGTTTAACAGAGAAAACCACAGACATTCAGAACCAGACACAGGCGAGAATCCACCAGCTAGTCTGAGCCTGACCGCCTGAACAACCGCTGTGTGTCGAAAAGGTTCGTTATCAGAGCTCCTTATACTTTTCCAGACTACATTTTCACAGTTTTCAGTATTTTTAACCTATATAAATAAGTTATAAGGTTATGCCAGGTTACGTCAGATGGAGATAGGAACCAGCGCTGCAGGACACTGCAAGGAAAAGCCGGTATATATGAACGGTGGGTGGAAGGTTGGACTGATGGAGAGAGCTTATAGATGAATTGATAGGGAGAGAGAGTCTTCAAATATACACAATTTTCATATTTTGTTTTCTTTTTCTTTACTTTCCTATATGTATACAATTCCTTTCATACTTAGTCAGACCTTGAGAATACTGGAAAACTCCAGAGTGAAAAAAGGTTCTTCAATGTATACAAATGCCTGGTGTTCCAGTTTAATGGCTTTAAGCAACATGCAGCATCCCATGATGCATCATCTCTTACCAGTGCTTGCTTCATCCACCTCCATGTTGCTGCATGCCAAAATACAGACAAAATAAATCATGACAACCTGTGTCAAGTGAAACTGGACACTAAAGTGGAATAAAGAGGTTTTATGAAAAGGAAGAGAAGATATAGGCAATAAGCATGCACATGTGCTGCCTCTGTTGCACTTTGAAATACTTTCAACATTCAGAAGAATCTTAATTTACTGTTTTTAAAAGATAACTCATGAGATTTAAATGAGTTTTATTTATAGATCTCCGCTGAGCCAGCAGCTACATGAGGTTAACATCAATTTAAAAAAATCCCAAACCCAAACTGAGTTGTTTAATTAAATCTACAAGCACGGATTGGGAAGTCATTAATTGTGGGATCCATTTGCCCCGGCCCTGAGCCCAGAGGCTCCACCTGAATGACTTTCAGAATATTATACCAAGAGGCATTTTACACAGGACTGATTCAAGAGCTTGCGTGGAGACTGTTAATTAGAATAATTTTTTAGCATCATCTGTTACTGTGAAGCAAAGAAACCATAAAACGATGCTAGCAACCCATAGTGTTAGTGTTGCTGCTGTCATGCAATTAAAACTATTTTACTAACAGTAAAACTATAAAGACAGACTATTTGAATGATTTGTAAGTCTTAAAGGCAATAAGATGCAAACTCTCTCAAACTAAACCAGTTTGATCAAGAATTATCTCATATTCAGATTTGTAGCTCTTAGATATGAGAATTGGAAAAATCATTTACTTTTATTTGCATTTTGTTAGTCCCTAATTCAGTTTGTTCCAACTTCATAGCATCATGGAGGGCTCCATCTTGGATTTCATTTAAAATTAATTTTCACAAGGTTTGAGCATGTATATTAAACTTATGTATGTGCCTGGTAGGCAAACACGTCATTTTATTCGAATTAGTGCATGCAATACTAAACGGTTTGAAAGCCAGGACAGCTCGATGTTATTCAGAGGTTTCAGTCTTTCAGACGAAAACTTTTTGTAACTTAATACTTTAACACTTCACCATCTTTTGATGCTTTCCCCAAAATGTCAGATTTGCATGTTACAAGTTTGGTTCTTCTCCTTTCAGTCAAAACTTAAGACCAACGTTTCCTCGTTGCTGAGAAAAACTTTCCTGTTTTTTTTTTTCGTTCCTGACTTCCACAGACTTGCAGAAAGCTTTTAACACACAGCCATCTGTGTGTTTAGCCATCAATCCATTCGCTTTCCCCGAAACGTTTGAAGTCTGTCTCAGCAAACCTATCTGTTAGGCAGAGCTACAATGCTTAGTGAAATGCGAAGGGTGCCAGCTATTTACATTAAATATGGTATATGTCAAAGTTTTCCTATTTGTTTTTGTAGGTTAAGGATTCATATTCAGGAAAACATGGGATTAAAAATAAGAATGGAGCAGGGAATAAAACATGTAAACAAACAAGTAAACAAAAAAAGTTGACTATTTAGTGACCCATGGAGGTAAATAATGATGTAAATTATCTCATATAGTTTATATCCTTTGTTTTTCTAAAGATTTTACATTTTACTTTCTTTCAATTAAGACTAGTTTACCCTTACAAATAAGATAGATTACAATGGGTGATCAAACTAAAATACGTTCTGAGTAACCTCCCAATTAAAGGTACTGTCAATTGGAGTCACATCTTTTGTTGCAGTAGACATGATTATAAAAATAATTTTAAAACCATCATCTGTGGGTATGAAATGTCTTTAAGCTCGGTACAAACTGAAACTGATTCCTGACAGACGGCTCCTTTTTATAACCCTAGATCAACAAGACGATATGAGCGGAATCATAAAATAGCAAAATAACCGGTTCTTCAGCGGGCTTCAGGTCACTTTGCCCCTTCTCCTATTCGTGTTCCCTTTTCTTCCCACCAAACCTTCATTTCAACAAGCGCAATCTAGGTGAGACAATGAACTAAAGAAAATCAAAAAGCAAAAGTACAAGAGAAAGTACAACAAAAAGTCCTAACTACATTTAAAACACAAAGTCAAGCCCAAAACACAGAAAAATGACAAAAACGCTCTGAATCAGGCTTTCTCTTTCCTCCTAAATCATGATTTGACAGCAGGAACCTTTTCTAGAAACTAGAGTAGTTTTTGATGACCTTATGTCATCCATCCCCCACCCCTCCCTCCCTGCCTGCTTGCTTGCTTTTCCATCACATTTATTGATGTAAAAACAAATTAGCAGGTTGAAAATTTACCCCAGCTAAAGACCAGAGCAGGAAAGTAGAACTATCATAATTGGTGTTGTACGAGATGAGTGCAAAATGTTTAAAATGGGTTGTATTCTTGAATGGTATAATTCAGTGATATTATTTCGGGAAAACTCTTGCTCAAAACTTATGTTAACTTCAACTATAAACTATTTTTAAATTACTGACATCTGTATATAGTCCTCTGCGATCAAAAAGAAAGTAAATCCTAGTTCCAAAGTCCTATTTTAGGGTTTTAAATGGTTTATGTTCTGACAGACAACCAAAAAACAACTATAATACCCTCGTATAACTAATAATATTATATTTTAATGAGGCTGAGCTGCTTTGTGTGTGGTTTCTTCGTCTTTGGGACATCTCTTTTGGTCTTTCCCTATTAAATAGCTGTAATTGCTGCAAACTTCCCTCTATGAGGCAATTATAATACAGTTTCACACTGCTTTGATTATTAATGCTTTGAAATTATTACAAGTTTGTAGCTAGAACTGGTTTTTAATCACAACCGCAGCTTGCCTCAAAAGCAGTAGAGCACGGAAATTGGCAAAATATCTGTAAAGTGTTTTACAGTTACAAATGGGTACCAGCTTTGCAGCAGCTCTACACAAGATATAGAAAGCATTATTGCTGTGACATTATCATCTGTTGTTGTGTCATTAGTGAAAATCACGGCTTTGAAATCTGCAACAAGAGCTTAACTTCCACACTCCGTCGCTAAAGGTCACATTATAGACGACACTTGCCTATTCAGTGCAACAACATACGTGTGCACACTCAGATCGGTATATGAACACAAAAACCAAAGAAGGCTGTTGCATGTATATTTTATTTATTTGGGATAGTGAGCCCAGAATCAGATTATTTTGATACTCTTTAACAGTTTGAGGAGGAACTAAACTATGGTATTTTCAGAGTTGTAAAGTATGTCCTGTTTATATGTTTCATCATTGATTGTAGGCAACAAATTAATTAATTCAGTTTTGGATGCTGTATAGATACATTCATATATAGAACTGTGCTGCAGGGCACTCACTTCCACTGGGATTGACCAAACGTGGAGGAGTCCATTACTCTTAAATTATCAACAAAAAGGGTCTTGAATTGTGCTTTAATTGTGTAAAAAATCGGTTTGAAGGATTTTCAATCAATTCCCTTTTACACATTCATGCATATTCCCACAAAACCTGCAGTCATAAAGCAAAAGGTTACCTTGAGAAGACATCATCAAATCCATCCTCCACATCCTGTTGAGGCACAACAATGTAGATCAATGCACACATAAGGTTCTGCCAATCATAATCTGGCATCTTCACTGAGTCAGCTTTCTCTCACACTGTATTCTGTTCAAAAGACAAATCAAATTTTAACAGCAGCAGGATTCAAACTCTAGAATCTGGCCCTTCCTTTAGGTTGTTGGGCTTAAGCACCATTTCTGGACCCTAATCAACATGCACAGGGATTAAACTCTCAAACTGTTTTGTTCATTTAGTCTGGAAGAAAATACAGTGTGGGGCCAAATATGGAAGAGGGCTAAACATGCTAGAGTAGAAGTAATAATTAACTAACATGTTTTCTGATTAGGCAAAAATGTTGCCAGGGAAAACATGCAACCCGTACCAATTAGTAGTTATTTTATAAAGAAAATGGTGACATCTAGTGGTAAACATTTGCAACTGACTGAAGAATGAGAAGATTGCTTGAAATCAGAAAGTAAGCCTCTTTGCATTCTTTGATACTTTTCATAAATCAAAGCAAGCCTGTAATTTATGATGATTGGTTAAATTTGGACTCAATACAAAATTAAATGTCCTTTTTTTCCCCAAGGACAAGTTAGAAGTTTATTTGTTTCTTTCATCTCCAGTTTTATTGATTTTCTACTTATGTTCTCTACAACTAAGTACTGTATCTAGACATGTTTACAAAAACTAATATTTTCAGAAGTCAGAAACTTGAATACAACAAAAAAGATAAACAGTCAAATGCCCTACTCCAAGTGAAAATCATCATCTGCTGTCATTTTGGATGTAATTTTGCAATGTAGACATGAATAAGCGTACACCGTACACAAAACAGGTTTAAGATACAACTCTGAAGTTTATCTAAGTTTTTGGTATTCCAACATGTATTCTCGTTGTAGCAAAGAAAAAAAGTATCACTTGTTACATGACTTTGTAAGGGCATTTAGCTTGTTACCCACCCAAGAGTCGTGTTTAATTGGCCGTCTCCGGGTTGGGTTACTGCGAGGTGATGGCGAGCTGAGAGAAGCAGAGAAGAAGGGCCTCCGGGGCTTCTCCTCCATCCCAGTGGGCTTGTTTGCTGCAGGATGTGAGGGGGAGGGCTGGTGTGGATGGGAGGCTGACGGAGAACCACAGAGCACAGTTGGTAAGTGAAGGGAATAAATGGACAGAAAACATCCAAACAAAACACAAGAGAGGTCAGACCTAGTGTCAATGAGTGGAATGTCGTGAAAAGCATTCGTCCCTTACAAATGTTGTCTGTTTTGTCACAATTTAATATTTCAAATCACCACAGACGTTTTAACCTGAGTAAATACAAAAAGCAGTTTTCAAATGATGATTTCATTTACTGAGGGAAAAAAAATATCCAAACAACCTAGCCCATGTGAAAATATATTCATTCTCCTTATCAAAACATACTTTATCTGGGATTACCCAATTTTTTTTAAAAAATTTTTTTTTACTATCCGCATCCAAGTCCTGATTACTGTAAATAAAGAAATCAGTTATGTCTGACAGAAGGCTGAAGGATCTCAAAAAGCACCACATCATCCTCCAATCTAGGAAAATTTAAGAACAATTAAAAGTCATTGTCACAGTTTGTGACCTTAAGCTCAAGCACACTTGCCCTGCGCAAGAGGATAATGATCCAAAGGACTCACGGGCAGACGTTGCAAATGTGTGATGGAAATTTCAGCCACTAAGAGCGGCACAAGCAGTCGTCAGTTTAGTGAGAATTACTTTTTCACGATTACAAAAAATAAATAAAGGAAAACTTTTTAAAAACGGCGTGGTATATTTGCTCACGTTAAATGATATTGAAACTTGTTTAGTGATCGCAAACATTTAAGTGACAAAAAAGAATAATCTGTGATGGTGACCAATACTTTTACGCAGCATTGTATGCTTGTAGCTACTCCAGGGGGTCCGCCAGGCTTCTGCTCTCCCCGGGTCCACTTGGACCCTTAGATTTTGGCTCCCAGTTTAGGTGCCTGGTTGACTAGCCGGCAATGTGGTGTGGAGTTCTGGGTTGGGCGGTGTGCGACTGCGGGGGTGGCCTCGCCTCGCAGCAGGGGTATGTCAAGTGGGGTGGGGGTGGGGGCATGACTGGCTTGTCTGGGCACCTACGGGTTCAGGCTGCGGAATCTGGTTGGCTGGCTTGTTCATAATGTGTTGGCCCTTGTGACAAAGAGGTTCCAGATTATAGTTTCAAAACTCCCCATCCTCCCAGATGAATCCAAGTGTCTTCAGAGGTGAAAAACAGGATGTGAAACAGACTGGAGATGTTGCATCACTCTTCCTGTGAACTGCTGTCGCTAAACGAAGTTAAAATGCACACGGCCAGGAAGCTAAACCAGAACCTAGCTCACCCCCCTGACCTCAACGTATTTCAGCAGCACGGTGCAGCATCAGGATTCAGTTAGATGTCAAATTCAACTTTTGTACTAGATAAACAGAAAACAACATGAGGTCAATTACCAGTGGCACGTTTTGTTCTGGGCTTTTCTTTAGGACCCACTTTGGGTATCAGGGATCGTGTCTCAGAATACCGTATAGTGGAGTCTTTGTTCCTCCAACTGAAGCATGAAGCGGGTTCTTTTGGCCAGTTTAGCCTCATCACTTCCAACAGCGACAAATACCACCAGTACCTTGGATGCATCATTGGGGGTGGGGTCATACGCCCTCAGGTGAGTAAGGTTGACTACCTTGCTTCCCGTCCTCCTCCAACAACCAAGAAAAAGTTGAGATCTTTCTTAGGTTTAGCTGGTTGGTACCGTTGTTTCTTCCCCAACTTCTCTACCAGATCAGCTGTTCTTAGTGACTTGACCCCTAAATCATTCCCAAACAAGAATAAATGGACTCCAGAGTGTGAGACTGCTTTTACTGATTTGAAAAATTGTTTGTGTAATGATCCCGTGTTGCAGCGTCGAGACTTAAACCACCCATTTACTGTACACACTGATGCGTCTGGAGTTGGGCTAGGAGTGGTGTTGCTACAAGGTGATGGAGAAAAACAAAGACCAGTGAACTGAAAATATTTCATTCTTCAAAGGGGGAGCGCAAAAGTAAACATTTGATAACCACCGCTTTAAGGCTTTAGACAGCTACATTTTAAGAGAGAAATATTTAATATAACAATATCTGTATAATTCAGATTTGGGTGGGAAAAAAAGAACAATTAAGAGGCACTGTGAGGATCCTTTGACCCTCTGAGGAGCTGAGAACATTTTCACCTATAAATGTCAAGGCTAATGGAAAGCTAGAGTTTGCTGGTACCCCTCAAGACTAATGGCTATGCCTAATTAGGGGGATTTGTCGTCTTAACTATGAGGAGTGACAGATAAATTTATGTTAATCGAAAACTACACACTTACAGGCCTTATTATAGTGGCCATACAATAACTCGTAAAGGTCATTAAAGGAAATATAGCTTGCTGCAGAGAATCTGAAGATATCCCAAATGAGTAAAAATGTCTGGGTGCATTTCACCACGGCTCCCTTGGACTCAAACAGCTAGGAAAAAGTAAAAAGATGACTGTGAAAACTAGCCACTTGCCATCCAAACATGCACTGGAATAGGGAATTGCTTAACCTTATAGTAAGTTCACCGAGGTAAAAGTTCTGACAAACGTTCCTTAGATGATAAGAAATAATATGCTTCCTTGCAGCAGTAATCTCATAAACCTTCTGCCATGTTTTGCAGATGGTATCTTGTGTGCGAGTCTTACAACAGAGCCAAAATATTTGTGCAGGGACACACGAATGAGGACAAAGAGGTAAATCCTCCAACCTGAAGGAACACACTGCGTCTCTGTCGTCTCCGTCTGTCCGTCGTTGGCTGAACAGGAACAGCAGGTCCTCACTTTCTTGTTTTTGTCTGCAAACAGAAAAGTTTCAGACAGAAAAATATTCTCAGAATACTAACATGGAAAGCCTTATTTATTTGTAATATTGATTTTATTTCAAGCGTCCCTACAAAAAATGCTGATGTTTTTGTTTAAAGACGTTTAACAGGGAAGATGGGGGTACAATTTTATATATTTTCAGATTTACATTGACTTACCTTCCTGAGCAATCTCCCAAAGATCCAGCGCTACTTTAAAAGCCTGGGCTACAGTTAAAGTCACAGCCTGAGCCTGGAGGAGGGAACAAAAGGTAGGACAGTAATGAACACACAAATATTGGGGGAGGGGGGGGGGTTTGGGAACCTCCACGATTTATGTTTTACATTTTTGCGATTTTAGTGTTATTGCTTTATCTTTTCACTGTGCCCGATGTTTAGCAGCTTTTTATTTCCCTTTGACATTAGTAGAAATAATGTTTGGGTTATAAAAAAGATGCAGGTACATCTGTAAGGCCTTAAAGAATATAACAACCTCAATGTGATGAGAATCCAGCCACACTTAAACTACGTTATGATATGCTTCTATAATAGACATTACTACACTCCTGATCAAAATCTTAAGACCCGTTTAAAAATTGCATAAATTAGCATTTTGCAGTGCTAAAAGAAAGTTCTAAGTAGAGCTTTGAAATGAAAATAAAGACGAAATGGGAACAAGAGACCAAAAGTTGTGAGCAGGCAAGTTATTGCAAACAATAATTTAACTCAGACAGACATTCATCAGCTGATCCAAAGTTTAAGACAACAGCCTGAGCAAAAATTTGGATTCCATTTTATTTCCTGTCAAGTAATCACACTGTTAGGATCTCTCGATGGCAAAGGCAAAAAAGCTCACCGTCTCTGAATGTGGTGGGATTTTTGAGCTGCATAAACAAGGCCTCTCACAAGGTGCCATTGCTGCCGAGGTCGGATTCAGTAAGACAGTAATTTTAAAAAATCAAGTGGTAGACCCAAAAAAAAAAGAAAGACAACATCTCCTTCAACGCCACAAAATTGCCCGTTTGGACTTTGCAAGGGAGCGCCAAACATGGGACATTCAACGGTGGAAGAGAGTTTCAATCTCCGATAAGAAAAAATAAAAAAATTACTTTAATGGCCCTGGTGGCATGACAAGGAGATGCCACCTGAGATGTTTTCAGCATAGCACGGTGGAGGGGGTGCCATCATGACCTCTCTCCTTTAATGGAGCTCCAGGTTGTGCAGGAGCGTCAAACAGCAGCTGGCTATGTGGAGATGTTGCAGCGGCCGTCCCTCATCACTGAGGGCCCTCGCCTGTGTGGTAGTGACTGGGTTTATCAGCAGGACCTTTTTTCCCCCCAGGAGAACAGCATCACTCTTTTGGACCATCCTGTGTGTTCTCCTGAACTTAATCCAAATGAAAACATTTGGGGATGGACGACAAGGGAGGTTTCCAAAAATGGACATCAGTTCCAGACAGTGGATGCGCTTCGTGAAGCAATCTTGACCGCTTGGAGCGGTATTCCCCCTAGTCTTTTGGAAACACTTGCATCAAGCATGTCAAAACTAATTTTTGACATGATCAACAATAATGGTGGAGCTACTCACTACTGAGTCCGTTTTTGACACTTTCATTTCTGTTTTAGGAGGTTTTCTTTGAGTTGTGGTCTCAGCCGATAAACAGCCTACTTGAGTTAAATTGTTGTTTCCAATAAATTGTCGGCTCACAACTTTTCGTCTCTTGTTCCACTCTCTTCTTTTTGCATTTTGAAGCTCTACTTAGTACCTTCTTAAGGTCCAACAGCGCAAAATGTAAATCATTGACATTTTAAACTGGTCTTAAGATTTTGATCAGGAGTGTCTAGATATATAGAACCTTCCAGTGGGAGATAGTTTATCAGGGAACAGGACAGCACTGGGTTTTTCCAAATGATTAGATTTGTGAGTGTTGGTCAGACGTTGATGCCATATAGATGTGTTAATTACCATAACGTTTCCTTTGATAAAGTTTGATAAAGGTCACATTTTGGGTTTGCGGGAGGCTGGGCAATAGAATCGAGCAACTGCCAAATGTAAAGAGTTGATTTTTTTCGTTCAGCAATACAGCAATAATAATAAAACAGCTGATTTAAATGAATAAATCAGTATGTGCTTGAAAAATGCATTAAAATGCCACTAATGGGACTGCCACAAGATGGCACCACACAACAACCTGAATCATGTTCCTTAATTCAGGAGGTTCTTGTCTTTACTTGACAAATGGCCAGAAGCCTACTGGTCAGATCTGTGTATAAATATTGGTGTATGAAGGGTGAGGTTGGAGGTGTTCCACACTTACAATTTTTCTTTTTTGGCAGAGGAATGCATGACACTCAAGAGTCTCGTTGAACTGGCTTTGGGAGATGTAAGCGAAGACCTTGTCTTGAGTTTTATCTGCGGTGCAGTATGAGATTCTGGAAGAGAGGACAGGAAGACAAAAGAGGAAAAACATGTTATTTAAAACCAGCAGTGATGTGGAAATAATATATCAGTATTTCTGAATTATTATCTGCCCCAGAGAAAAGTATGTTACTGCGCAAAAGAGCATTCAATGTTTTACTTCTAAATAGGGAAGTGACACTGTTTCGTAGTTTAGGCTGAAACTTGACTCCTGGGAACAGCAAAGACGGACACCACAGAGCAGTGCAGAGAGATGACGTGCTTTATATTTCATATTACAAACAAAATGTATTAATAAAGCACATGTGAGGAATTTGTAGGTTTCCCTGAGGTTTAGAAATCTTTTTACAGCCATCTCTGGACTTCAAGCCCCCTTGGTGTGTTCTGTTGACTTTACGTTGCATGATCATTTCCCCAGTGGGTGACACAACAACTCTGTTAAAACACGCGTAATCTGTGACAATGTGGTAGGAGGACTACTGATGAAAGACAGACCAGACCTCCCACACACAGGTGTTTCATACCAAAATCAAGAATCACTAGACAGACATCATTTGCACTCCAATGATCTCCATTTTGACAACCGTGACACTTCTGGCATCAAAATGCTGAGAACCTGTTGAATGAGGTTGGTCACTTTGAAGGGGGAGAATATTTATGAACTGATTAGTAGTAGTTATATACCGTTTGCAAAAATCTCTTTTCACGTTAAAGCACACACATATACATATATATATATATATATATATATATATATATATATATATATATATATATATATAAATAAATAAAGATAGTTAGGTAAAAATGTCATAAAAAATGTAAAATTAATCATTGCATAGTTTTTAGTAGTGTAGCATGTGTCAACATTATATTGCGTTTTCTAAATTATCTGTTTTATAAATAATGGCTCATGAGTTTTGCAATCATTCATACTCATTGTTTTCTTTCTATGCATAGGAGGAAATAATGTGGGACAAATCATTTCGAGACAAAACAATGGCAATGCCCCCGATGCGCTTTACACTACAATCAGTCATTCAACTATTTTCACACACGTTCACACCCTAATGGTGGTGAGTTATGTTAGTAGCCACAGCTGCCCTGGGGCAGACTAACTGAAGCGAGGCTGCCATACATCGCTGCCACCGGACCCTCTGACCACCGCCAGGAGGCAATTGGGTTGAAGTGTCTCGCCCAAGGACACAACGTCTGAAATGGTTGGAGCGGGGGATTGAACTGGCAACCGCCGGTTACAGGACAAACAAAAACGAATGAACGAACAAACAAACAAAAGCAAACAATTAATATAACAATCCCTGCTAGGTCTCAGATTAACCTCCATTATCTCACAGAACCTAATATTGAAAATGTTTTCATCAATCAGGTAGGAGATTTCTACTGAACAGTTTCCAGATTAGTTTTACAATGTGTATTAAATTGAGTTGACTTTCCACTGAAGTCGTTCCTAAAAAAGTTTGCTCTTTAATATGTGTGGCAAGATTCATTATTACCCCCAAAACAAGTCTGTCTTCAAACCTGCTTTGGATGGAGGAGATGAGAAAAGCATTCAGTGTTAAGTTACCAACTGTGTGCTATTGTTTTATAATTGACCAAATATGTAATTTAACCACAGATTGATTATTTAATTCCTGCTAATCATGATTCCCCCCATTACATCTAATTAAAACAGTATAATAAAGATCAAAATTAGGCATCAGATCGATAACGCTTGTTCATAAATAAATTGTCAAAGGTTAGCTGAACCCGATCCAGATAAATTAGACCCAACTGCTTTAATCTCCTTACGCAGCTTCTCTGGTTCTGCTTAGACAAATAACCAAGCGATTTGCTCTGTCAGATTTTAATCAGAAGCAGTATTGATCTTGAGCCACCATATGTTTCTATCTAAGGGTGTTACCTGGACAGGCAGCTTGCTTTATACCTGTTCCTTTAAATAGATGTGGAAATGAGCCACAGCTCGGGATGCATCTGACCTTTGTCACTAAGCGTCGCCTTTTTTGGAAGCAACACAAGGGCAAGAGGGGCTCTTTCTGACTGCAAGGCTGATCCAGAACATTAATGTCTAATCTGAAGTCTGCTTTTTTGTCCAGATTTAACACAGCAGTCTTTAACGTGTCACCATGGCTGTTGATGGGTGACACCAGATAAGTCTGCTCAGCACTGGGTGGATCACTGGGCGGATCACTGTGTAATCTGCCATCATTAGTGTGCACAAAGAGGAGATGGGTACGGCTGACACTCATTTGCAGCTTCACTCCAAAGAGGAGGGGGAGGGTACTAAAAAAGCACAAAAAGTAATTTTAAGATCAACTAACGAGCATGAAATCAGCGATGCTCGCATCGCTCCCTCTCATTTTGTTTGCTGGCTTGCAACACTGGCGCATGACCCACATTGCAATGCCCAGGACACCCGGCTCTCCCCACGCTCCAACTTATATTTGGGCTGTAATTGCGTAAAAAATGCATAGAGAAAATGCTGAGAGGTTTGACCTATTTAATGCTGAAAAAATAAGTGTGAAAGCAACAAACTATTGCAACTGCTCAATATAAACTCAGCTATTACCAGTAACCAGTTTCTGTTTGCTTCCCAAGTCAAAAAAAAAAAAAGGAGTTACAGTCCATATATGTTGGTTCACACGCATGGCCAACACAATATAGAGGCAGTGAAGGCAGCATGTGTAACAATTTATTTTAAAATGTATGATTTTATTTAGAAAATCACAATAATAGGACTCTAGCGACAACATAAATCTACAACTTGCTTGCAGTTTTGTGTTTGTGTGCTTGGAAGAAATTACTTGTTTAAAAATTATTACCCATCAAATTATTAAAAAATTATGTATACAATAAGAGTAAAAGTCATAATTTTTGTTCTGTTTTGGTATTTATTTGGGGGTGGATGGACATGACTGTCCTCTGAAGGGAGAACATGCAGAAAACTAAAGGCCACCAACTGCGGCCCAGTTCCAACACGTAGAAACAACAATCAATTAGCTTGACCCTTTGGCGTGCACTAAGTAAATGTTTTACGTACTAAAGTCATTAAGTATACAGACAAAATTATTTCAGTTTAGTCAGCAGAAGTTTGCGTTCTTTGCTGTGAACTTGAGTTTTCAGATTCACTAAACTATTAAAGAGAAAGAAGCTTTACATATGTTATGTTTTGTTTAACACACACACACACACACACACACACACACACACACAGGTTAAGAATAGCAATGTAAAATGGTACTGTAAACTACATTTAGATGACTATTATAATTTAAACAAAAACAGGCTCCTTTTTCAGTGGAGTCGGCTTGTTTTTCCAGTTCCTGTGGGGATATTATCAACAGGGTTGAACATGACATTGTAAACAGGGTACATGCATCCCTGTCAAATCAACTGCTTATAAGCCCAGATCAGAAAGTGTTTGAGGGTTTGTAAAGATTTTTTATTTTAAAAATACTTTACTTCTGAACTGCAGTGCCTGTAACTGGAGTCAGCGCCTTTAACAAAACATTTATGGTTGCTTTGCCTCAATTTCTTAAGCTGCTATCATACAGTTTCTGATCGTGCCAAGCATGTTGATGTGTCTAAAATGGCATTTTACTTGGATCTAAACAGGGAAAAAAAGGAGCAGGTTCTGTGAACCATCAAGCTCTGCCATGCATTTAAAGCATTTGTGTTGATTGTGATGCACCTGTTTTTTGTGTAGTGCATGTTTATTAGAATGACGGGTGTAGGATTGACAGTCAGTTCTGCTTCAGTACACGGTACTAACAGCACGTTATGCAGTGACATCGCAGTTTCTCTTTTTCTTTCACTTCATGATCGCAATCTTGAGTTGAAAGGTCTTACTTTGCTAAAAAGTATATTAGGGGGCCCCAAAGTAGCTAAAATATAAAAAGAATTAACACAACACCATCTGCCTGGTGAGCCACTCACATGGCTGCTGATGTTGCCTTATTTTTAACTAAATATTTGGCAGACCGAGATGACTGAAACGTCATGGTATAGCATGAAATTAAGTAACATTAAGTCATTGCTGTAACAGTTTTGATAGAATATAGGCACATTTTTGTAGCAGTGAGTTGGGGTTTTATATATAAAAATTGGACAGTACATAACAATAAAGATAATTATGAGAGATTATAGTAAAGAATATAATTTATATCTAAAGTCCTATTGGCAGTTGGTGTCAAACCTTAAAAAAGGCAATTAAATGTTGGGGGGGAAGAGCTAAAATAGACACAAATTAAACTAAAGGATTAAAAGAATAAGACAGAACAGATTTAAACATGTACATTCAAATACAGCTATATTGATAGTTCTAGTTGTGAAGTAGACATGTTTAAGATCTTTGCTAAAAGAAATAATATATGGTCACACATTTCAGAAAACACATTTTATAGTGTTATCCAAGCTTAATTGTTCCTGGTTATGTTATGCGACAGGTTTTATATAGGGAGTTTTATGTAGTAAGTTTAGGGCCCATTTATAGTCTGTTCCTGCAAGTTTTACAGTTGCCCTTCTGGTGATTTTATGTTATTTATTTATTTTTGGCATTTGTAGCATCTTCAATTTCAAACATGATGTCCAAAAGAATCTGTGGCCCTTTAGCTTAGCAGGAAATCAAGAAGCATACAGGAGAAATATTAAAACAATATTGGCTTAAGGCCACATACTTTTTTTTGCCACTGAAATGCAATGCAAGCACACAATAGTGTTTTGGGAGTACAGTTTTTTTTCTCTTCACACTTAATGATTATCTGAGCTTCTTGGATTCAAGTTCATACCTCTAATCACACTCAATGAGAGACCCCAAGTTTTCAAACAATTACTAACTGTGCTATTCAGAAAAAAGGTCAGACTGCCCCTCCTGTTGGAGCCTCATCAAGCATCCAGCATGCTAAGGTGAGTAAACCTTCACCTGTGCAGTCAGAGTGTGAGCATTGTGTACCTTAAATAATAATATGGAGTTTTTGAGATTACAGCTTTATAGGTTTCTACATATATTTTATAGAAGTAATACTTATGTGCAGTACATTATTTGTGTGTGTGTGTTTGTTTTTGTACTTGCAGCTGAGTGAGAACATTATTTGCTCATTTTACTAGTAAAGTGAGGAATTTGATGTAAAGTGAGGACCCTTTTTCTTTGGACCTCGCTAAGGTCTAAACCTAATTGACACCTTAGTGTCAATTAGGTTTTGGTTAGGGATATACTGGGAAAGGTTAGGGTTAGGGACAGGGTATAGACTTTACTGGAACATCTAATCCTATGCATCTAATGAATATACTGCAAATATGCCAACACAAACACCATCATGCAATAAATATACACTACGCTTAGTACCTTTTTAAAAACATCAAAAGATAAAAAGAAAAAAATACTAATAATGCCAACGTTGTGACAACAAATAACACATCAGTGTCCTTCAGCTTGAAATAACAACATATATATAAAAAAAACTTTACAGACAGCATCACGCTAGGCCCGAACAACAAAAGCTGAGCTGTCAATCTGCATCGTATCGCCGACGGAGCCCCTCTGGACTGAATGCCTTTGATCTTTTCTCAGTGTAGAACACCGGCCTGTGTGAGGCAGAAACTGAATATCATTGGAAATATTTATATATTTTCAGAACAAAGCCTCAACCGAAAATCTGACATCAAAGCCAAAAACATTCACTATAAACTGCACAGAAAACACCTGCTGTTAAAGCAAAAAAAATTTAGTTTCAAGGTGGAAAAATGAGAAAAGCAGAGCTTCCAGTATAGTGCAGCCGTCAAACAGTCTAAAAAACAAATAAACAAAAGAAATTATTTCGGAGGCTGTTCCAGAGCGCTGTCATATTCTGAAGCTTCAACTGCAGATATCTGACAGCAATGTGCATCATTAAAAGGTGGGCTGTCAGTCAGCATTTTGGCTGTTTTTATTCCTTTGCCCTAAGACCCGCCTGTTCCGCTGATTGATATGCTGCCTGGTCACTGAGAGCTCTCATGGGAATATGAATGATTAACACGTAACCAGATGGAGGCTGCAAACACCCTCACAATGTTCCTCTCGCTGGGAGGATCAGTGTCAGCTTTTAAATGAAGGATGTTTTTATTTGAAACAGGACCACTGAGAACAGCATCAGCTTTCAATACCCGGACATAGATCAGGTTCATCGCAGTAAATAAAAGCCTCCCAAAGTGGTTCATACCCAGGATCAAAGCAGCCAGTCGTTGCCTGATCCAGTGAGTTGCTGCATTGATCAAACTCCCACATCTCCACTCAGAACCGGAGGTCTGATCTCTGCAAGCTCTAGTAACAGGTTATATACTCAGTGTTTCTATTCTGTAGAACAAAAGGTACATTTTCTCTTTTACGCATTTTCTTTAAACAAGTTTTAAAAGAACATACACTTTGAAGTGTTTTTCATCACAATAACACAAGTTTCCAATAATAGCAACATTTGTTTGTGAGTTATGTGTCTCATCCATTAAAAAAAAAAATAAAAAATAATAATAATAATAATAATAATAATAATAAATATATATATATATATATATATATATATATATATATATATATATATATATATATATATATATATATATATATATATATATATCAACTTTACACAAGCTAGCTCCAATAGATTTGAAAAGAACACTTGTTCAGGGCATAAGTATTGGTATTTCGGCCAGGATTTGAAAATGCAGATAAGATCAACTCTTGGCCGAATCATTATTGACAGCAAAAAAAAATATATATGATTCAGTGTGTACCTGACCGAATAGCCTGTTACATCTGTTACAGTCCAAAGTGGTTCTCGAGGTTCAACTTCTGTGATCATCCGCCTGCAGCCCAGATTTTTGTGACCGTGTGGACTGCATTAAGATAAAACTAACTAAAAAGGTAACGGCAGCACATGACAGAAATAAGACCTACTGTGACATGAAAAAGTGTTTGTCTCCTCATAGATTTCTTCTGTTTTAGGTTGTCAAATAAATAATAAATCAGACAAAGATCCATCTAAGGTTTACTCCAGCTTGTCCTTGCAGGGTCATGATAGGGCTAGGCCCTGTCTCCGGTGGTCATTGTTCAGGTTAAACCCTGGACATGACACCTGTTCTTCAGAGAGTGATACAGAGATGCAAAAGACAAAAAAAATAAAATAAACATGCACATACAATGCATACCAAGGAGTAGTTTGGAGAGACCAAATAACCTAAGAGTCATGTTTTTGGTCTCTGGAAACATGCTAACTCCATGCAAAAAGTCCAAAGCCTGGGATTCAAACCCCTGACCTTCTTGCTGCAAGACAGTGAAAAAGTAATTATGTCTCTGTTCAATAATTAATTAATTGTGATCAGATCAATTTTGACCAGCAACACCCAGGCCTGATTACTGATAGACCTTCAAAATCAAGAAATCTGATCTTTCTGACTGGTCTGAAATCTAACAACTTTTCAGAGGAGTGTAACACGCAATCAAACAGAATGGTCTATTGTTCTGGCACGGCCTTGCTGCTTCAGTAATTGGTTGACTTGCTGTAATTGATGGGACCATGAATTCTGTTCTCGTTCAAAACATCCTGAAAAAGAATGATGTTGTTTCATGACTGAAAACCCTCCAACAGGACTAAATGAAAACAATCCTGCAAAGAGTGGTCCAAAGTTCCTCCACAGCGAAGTAAGAGATTAATTTCTAGTTACTGCAGATGCTTGATGGCAACCGATTTCAAAAAAGTGGCGCGAGCTGTTAGCTTTAGGGGGCAATTCGTTTTTTACATGTGGTCGAATAGTGGAATAGATTTGAAAACTGCATTTTGCGTTTACGTTGGTCATCTCTGTCTGATATTTACATTAGGTTGATAATCTGAAACATTTGTGGCAAGAACAAAAGTTGAGCTGCAGTCAAACATTAAATTTCTCAGAATAAATGAAAACATTTAACTTGAATCTGTGCATCAACACTGCATTGTTACAATTTAAGTAACGTGTATAATAAAGATGTGTTTATAATAATTTTTTATTGGTTACAATCCAGTCACAAACATAACTACAAATCGGGTATGGGGTCAAGTCATTGAGAAGCTCCGCAACAAAATAGGAAAGGTTGAAATCATTATGTCGGATGATCGTTTTTAAGATAAAACAGTCTAATCCTGCAGGTGAGGGACACGACTGGAATGGCCTGTCAAGAACAGAGTGAATGGAAGGGCTGCAAAATGTAACAAGTATGGGATTGGACATGTGGCTGGATGCTGTGGGTGGTGGTCCTCGCTGTCTTGGGTGTGGGGGTCTTGTTTCCAGTACGATGCACAATGCATTAATGTCTGCTTTCTACTCGCCCACTAAGCTGCCCCCCGGAGGAAAACAACTCGCCTTACAGAGGGAGAGAACATAAAATGAACACAACAAATACAAATAAATTACATACGTGGTAAATATACAAGTTGTATACTCATAGGCATGAGCCACAGAGCTTTCCAGAAACTAAACACACAGCTTGTGTAACCAAGCGGTTTCCTCTCGAGTTGCTATGCTCTATAAACAGTCTTGATTTGATCCTGTCTTATCTCTCCACTCACCCCTTTCACCCTCCACTTGCTGTCTTACCACAAGCGGTTTATGCGCAAGAAAATAAAGACACAAGGCGGCGGTGTCAGGGAGGGTCTTTTGGGGAGGTGGGGGTGGGGTCTCATAAATGAGGATAAATCCATCTTCTGTAGACAAAGACATTGTGTGTGGCCTGATTCAGGGTGTGGGCAAATTACCCATTATGATATAAGTAGTAAAAGGTATTTCCAAAAAGAGCATTTAGGGAAAAAAAAAAAAAAAAAAATAGATCAAGGACCAAGCCATTACACCTGGCCTGGGGTCTGCAACAGCTGATAAAACGATTTAGAGCTGTACACAGACACGCTGACAGCATCCATTTACACACACACACACGTTATCCGTCTTCATCTCAGACATGTTCAGGCTGTAGCTAAGAACCACTTGAGGCCAAGCTAAAACGCAAAGCACCAATCAGTGATGAGAATTCAGCTATGCAGGGATGAAGCACATTCTTTTTTTTATTATTGTTAGATGGCACTAATAAGGGTCGGCCTTTACTGACAACAAGAGACAGCATTACAGACCTTTAATGGCTATCTGCAACCTTTCCATTACCAGTTTGGTCAAAATTATTAATCCCACCCCAGATTTTAGACTTTAGGAAAACTTTTCCTCAAGACGGCTTGTATAGGAACCGTTTGGATGAGGGACTGAGTGCACGGCTGTGCAAAAGTTGTGTACAATCTACATGAGGTCATTATTATTGTTCTTCTTTTGTGCATGCAGGTTAGTTCAGAGCTGCAAACAGTTCACGCTGGAATCAGATATAGGCAGCATTTTAAAAGTAATGGGAATTACAAGAGATAAATCAGATTTAAGAAAAAAATGGAATTGCGCATTAAGACTTACAGTGGAGACGTAGCCTTAGATACCAGAAAGTTACATTTTGAACACCACGGACTTCAGAATTATGCAGTACTCTGTGATGATCTATAACTTGGCGTGGACATATCCCCTAAAACCTGAAGAAAACACATTAAAGTCTGCAGTCGAAAAGCGACGGAAGCTAGAAGCACTTAAGGTGTGCGAGCACATTTGGAAGGCCCTGCAAACAATGTACCTGTATATTGAGACGTTCTCGATTAGATCTGCAGTCTCTGTGTCTGAGATGATTATGCCCTTTGGAGACACCGTCAGGGTTACCTTCCGAAACTTCTTGGCACTGGCTCTGGCCTGTGGACGTGAGAGAAACAGCAACAGAAATAAGGATCAAATGCAGAAAACCTTGCTTCAGGTACATAGAGAGCTACCCTTTCAGACTGATGGAAATGTGAAAAGGCAATTTCTTATATGTAAACTGTCACAATGTACTTCTGAATATGGTCAAGTTGCTTGCTTTGCCCCCAGAATATGGGGTGAAATTTATAAATGGCGACAGAATGGGGGGAAGACTGGTGCAACGTGTAGCCCAGAGTGAGCACTCCGGGTCGGGCTGGCAGCCACCGACTCCCCCTGCTGCTCTGCGCCATCTGGGCTTTCAGTAAAATCTGTGGTAGTGCTGAGCTTGTAGTCCGTGAGAGCGCCTGTTGACAATGACAGTGACCGACCTCTTTCCCGTACAATTAAAACGCAAACAAGAGCAGTTTAGAGCCTCACTGAAGTAATGACAGCCAAATGGGCACAGGAGGGACTGAAAAGGAAAAAAAGTCTTCACGTATATTAACTATGCGCAGGGTTTACGTACAGGTACCTTTAATCAACCAAAAACGAGGTCTTCTCCAGGACAATTAACAGTGTCATCACTGCAAAAATTTATCTAAAAATACGTAAAATGTTCTTAAAGTTAGTGTATTTATCCTTGATATGAGTAGGAAAATGGATTATCTGCCAATGGAATGAGTATTTTGACCCCTAAAATAAGATAATTAAACATCCTGCACTTGAAATAAGATTATGGATATGAGTTGTTCCTATTTTAAGAGCAAAAATCTTATTCCATTGGCAAATAGTCTTATTTACCTGCTCAAATCAAGGACAAATACACTAATTTTAAGAACATTTTACTTATTTCTTGTTCTGTTTTTGCAGTGATGGCAAGCTGAAAGGGACCAAGAGTATCTTGAGGTGATCCAATGAACAGTAGTTTCTGTTTGAGCTGTCATAATAAAAAATATTTATATATTAAATGGAGGGCAGGAGCGCAGTAACTGGGCAGCAGGAGCTCGTTCATGTAGAAACATGGACAATTTTTGCTGCCCAGTTACAAGTGTCATGCCACCAGGCAAAAACCAATCTGTCAGCTTGAGATATGCCAAGTCCAGACTATTTCTGTACGTCTGGTGCCGCTGTCTTGTCTCATCATGTCTGAATGAAGCGGGGAGCAAAATGGGAAAGTCCCAAATGTATTCAGTTTTCCGGTTCAGGTGGACCGGTTGCCAAGGGAACGGGCAAAGACAAAACCGACTTTTATTTTTCCGCCCTGGTGTAAGATCGACTGAATTTTAATCCCGCCATTAGGCTTGATGCAGGCTCTACTTGATAAGCAGAGGAGGTGTGATTAGACTGCCTGAGGAGAGCTGTTCATTTTGCAAAAAAAAAAAAAAAACTTTGACAAAATAGAAGCAACTCTGCTTGGTGATATCAAATGATTATAGTGGTTGGGGTTGCATGTATTTACATAGAGGAATCTAGCACTGAGTTGTTGTTTTTTTTTGTTTGTTCCCCAGCACTGTTCTGTATTCAGCTTCATCCGTATCGCTTTCCATTCTCACCAGCTTCCTTGTTCCTGCTATAGAAGTCCATTCTAAAAGCATGATGATGCCATGTTGTGTTTCCCTGTGTGTTCAGTGTAATGTGCACTGAGAGTTTTCCACCACACACAGCATTTTACATGTAGGTAAAAAAAGCTCAGTTTTGGTCTCTTCTAACCAGAGCACCTCAATGTACATTTTTGCATAGTCTGTTGGAAACTGTATATGGGACTTCCTATGCCTTTCTCTCAACAATAGCTTTCTTCTTGCCACTGTGGTTGCCATTACGCAACTGATCCCATCAAACGATTCGCCTTTCTGACCCTTAAATCTCTACAGCTCCAAAAGAATTACTGTGATCTTCTTGGCTGTTTAAAACTTAGTTTTTTGCTTTTCTTGCTCATCCGGTGATTTGGATGGGCATCAATGTTTTTGGCTGATATGTACCAGCAATATAGCCTCGTGAGACCATCCTGATCTCGCGAGCTTTCAAGGTTTCACTCGCAGATCAGTCTGGCTACTCTCCGTTAAAGAAAATTTGGAGCCGTTCACCAAACGAACGTCCAATCAGCGTTGGCTTTGAGGCGGCTTGAGGTGTGACGCAACGGGAAGCGCGTCAGTTCAGTCTAAAGAACATGGCGGCTTCAGCCGATGAAACTAGCGTTAGCGTGGCTATCGAGCAAGTTTTATCGGAATTACAGAGTATTTCTTTGCTGAGCTAACGAGCCTTTACCTGCAGCAGCAAGAGTAGCTTGGCTTGTGGTTGTGTTTTCGTCGTCGCTCGTAACAGAGCGACGACGAATCTGATTGGTTTATTTGGCCCGTCTATCACCAACATAGGCCAATCAGCTAACCAGTATTTTCGCCCCTTCCCAAAATTACTTCAACGGAAGGTTTCCAGATGGATATGCGGAGCAAATCTATCTGGCGGAGTCAGGTAACCAGCAATAGGGCTGATTCGATTTTTTGGACCAGTGGCGCACATAATCTGTCAACATCAATATTTTTACTCAACATTACTATCACATTTTTTAATGATTTTCTTAGATATTTTTGGCAATAGTTATCTGATAAAATATGTGTATTGATTTTCATTTAATGTACCACCGCTCCAATCTGGAAAGTATGACATTATCAGCATTGGTCTAAGAGCAGTGTACTGTTCTGTGCTCATAAAGTAAAGATACCTTATTAGAATCAAGCCCTAAAGATTTAAAAATGGGATAGATTGGAAGTGTGCACAGGGCAAAAAAAAAAAAAAGAAAAAAAAAAAAAGAATATACCACAGTAAAATCTAATTCTCTCTGTAACTGGTTCAATAATCCCACTAAGACCTTTAACTTGTGTAGGCCAGTCACCAACATACCAGCTGATAGTATCAATGTATTTTTTTTTTGGGGGGGCTGGCTGAATAAACATAATTTCTCAACTGAGATTATTCTTGTTGATTAAAACCTAATAAATCTTAAAATAGGGACAAAATACCATTGGAGTCCCAACAGTCAGCGACACACATTATAGTAGACTGAACTGGTGATATATTTATGGATATGAACCGGACCCATTTGACTTATAAACTGCTTTTATATGGCACTTGTTGTGAAATAGCGCTATGGTGATATTCTGAATTGAACGAAATAGTTGAAATTTCTCAATTTTCTCATGAAGTCTACTCGGAGTGATTCGAGTTAAATCTCATTGCTGAGTTCTGGCATGCAAAATAGGATTGTAGAGGGCTGTGGGGAGAGCCACCATAGCTGTTAACTAATCTTTCATGTCTGTGTGAATATGTGCATGCACTGAGGTTTAGCAGCTTAATTTCTACATCTGCATCGTATCATTTATTGTTCCCCTATACACAATATAGCTAAGCCTGTTGCACTAAATTACTCTTTTCCTAACTCTTTATCGAACTTTGGTGATAAGAAATTGTGCTTGAGCACCTCAGTGAAACGCATTAATTTTAAATTTAAGCAGTACACTTAGTTTCCTTTAAGTGCACTATAGTCATCATGTGCTGCCCTACCTTTCTTAGCATTTTATTTGTGATTTTGAACATTCAAATTAGGTCTCTTCAACGCTCCTTTGGTTCTTGCGAATGCCTGAAACAGTATATCAAACTACTAAAGCTACCATCTGCTATGCCTGATTTGACTAGTGTCCCCATTCTGTAGCTTAACCCAAAGTCCCAGGTTTAAAACTTAAAAGAGCAGTGACCTTCTTACTTTAATACACACCGAGGTTTGAGCGAATAGCCAGTTACATCTGAGCCCTTACCTCCCCAAATGCACCCAATAAGGGGCATATCTACAAAAGCCAATGCAACCGCAATTGTTCCAGTTTTCTATCTTTAAACCAATCAGAAACTCACCGTTGCAACGATTCTTCGAATGGCAGCTGAGGCCATGTCCTCTCCTTTAGGTTGGCCCACCAGGGTCATACCAAGATACTTGACATTGAACACCATCCCTTCCAGCAGGGTCTCCTTTGTGTCCGTCCAGTTTTCTGGCAGCTCTGATTGGACAAAAATGACAGGAAACCCACAAATTAAATCAGTCTTCTGACAGCGCTTCATCAGGGTAGTAACAGGGTTGGACCTAATTAATGAGACGGGTTCAACGAGACGCTCTCGCCAAACAACTGCACAAAACGTGCATTCATATCTAGTACCTGTATGAGCACACATGATTATGTTGTATAATTACAACACATCATCATTTCATAAAAATACAAAAAAACAGGTGTTAATGATCCAGTGGAAAGGAAACAAAGAACAACATTCAGCAAAAAAAAAAATGACATTCATTTGTATAGGCTTGCATTGCAGCTTCAGAATCAAACTACTGTTTTAAAGAGTTCATTGTCAAAATTTTTGCTATTTATCAGGCTGTTAACATTTTACAAAGCATTAATAAGCAGCAACAAGGCAGGTAAACTAGACCTTCCATCTGTCAATGCAATATTGCTTTTGCCAAGAAATTTCTCACTTTTAACCATATCTCACCATTTTGAATAAGCCTACCCAACTTCTTGTTAATGGCTTACAAAGTGTTTACAGCTGCATTTTTAAATCATTCAGTAACTACTACTTGTTTAAAAAGTAGAGTTCCTGACCTGGAGAACATACCAAAGGGCAGCAGGGGTGGGAAAACATACAGAATTAATCAACAGACTACATCAGACCGAGGTATGAAACATCTACTTGTTTAATCCACAGCAAACCTACCTTTTATTTAAGAATAAGATTTGCCGAAACATTCAACAACTCTATAGTCAGCACTTAAATTATTGATTTTCAGCAGTTTGCTTAATTTTTTTTTTTTCATTTAAATAATTTACTTTCCATAGAACCCACCTAATGGACTGGACGGAACAGGAAAATGTAACCTCAGCACACAGTGTCCAGCATTACAGAGCATTACTGGCAGGGCCGGCCCGAGGCATAAGCGAACTAAGCAGCCGCTTAGGGCCCCCTGGTGGCCAGGGGGCCCCAAGCAGGGGGCCCCAAAAACGATTGACCAGGCCCTGGTCAATCGTTTTTTTTTTTTTTTTTTTTTAAACAATTAAATAACTTAAACAAGTGATATAAATGAATAAATGAATGAATATCAATTAATAAATGAACATTTCAAGAAAAAAAAATTTCTGATTCAACCGCTCATGCGCATTCACTTCGCGACGGCAGCCGCGATGGCGCTGGCGGCTCGCGGTACGCGCGCGTGCATTGACAATTCACGCTGGCGCGCACGTCACGTTAATAGGAAGGTCTAAGCCATGTCACAAAAAAGGATGTATCCCTCTGGTGCAGAAAAAAGAAAAAGAAAAGGAAAGAGGAAGAGAAAAAAGAGCAAGATAAAGGTATGTTTGCATGATTATTTACGGACCGATATATTTTGTACAGCAGCAGCACAATTTGCACTCACGTCACTGAAGGTAACAGCTAGCTCGTCGTCATAACTCATGTCGTGATATTTATCAGCCATCCATCACCAGAGCGAAATCCCCACCATTAACAGTGAAATATTACCCGTTATTAATATACATTTATCTAGGTAGGTGTGTATTTCATGTATTGATACATATCGGCGAGGGAGACTATGTTTCTCGGCTGGCCTGGCCTGGGAACGCCTGCTTGGGATTCCCCCGGAGGAGAGGGACGTCTGGACTGGGCTTCACTATTGAAGCTGCAACTCCCGCGACCCAACCCCGTATAGGCGGAAGATAATGGATGGATGGATAGATATCGGTTTAAGTTGGAGAAAACACAGATGCCAGCTTAGCTAGCATGCTGTTTGTGTTGAAGTGAATCTACTACCTTCATAGAAAAAGCACGTGCGCTTACGCACGTGCTTTGCACATGCAGAGAGCCTCTCTGCTCTAAGATCTTTGGTGGGAGATAGTATTTATCTTTATTAGAAAATATACCAAAAATGAAAATAGACTGCAGTTTTATTAATATGGTGGTGAGTGATGACGCAGTGCTTTCCTCGTATTTAGGCTGCAGTAGATCACCATGTTAAGTTTCCCCCATATGGCAATTATGCCTCATTTGCCAATAAATTATGAATTGTTAGGTGTGGAGTTTCTTGTGGTGCAAGATGGGAAAATAAACTCATTCTACTCAATAAACTATGCATTATTCAATGTTTTTTTCCCCCCAGGAACACTGTTGAAGTACTTTGGAGAACAACCAACTTTACCTTCCCCTAATGTTTCATCTAGTGTCAGTGCCTTCACAGCTGATGATGCAGCAGGTGAGGGTTTTCTTGATGGCAAATGTTTACATAGCCTGTTAATATGACATCAAACATTTAGCTTTTTATTTATTTCTTTATTTTTTGTTTGTTTGTTTGTTTTATCATTGCAGGTTCATCTGCTGCACAAGCGATGTAAAAGCGAGGAGCAGTTACATGCGCCTGAAAGCGAGGAGCAGTTACAAGCACCTACATTCACCGATACGTTGGTTTCAAAATCAGCCGGCATGACAGGTCTGTTAATCTAAAAGTTTTTGTTTGTGTTGGCTTTACAATAACATTTTCTGCTATGTTATTTCATTCTTTTTTATTAAATCTAATGTCCCTACAGGTCCTTCTACATCTGCACCCACTGCTATAGATTTACCATCTACTGCCTCAACAAGCTCCAGCTACCAAGAGAGATCAACAGCTCCTCCAATTGACCCAGTTGAATGGTCAGCATTCCTCTCAGACTTAGAAAGGACTGAACTGGTAAGAAGAGGGCCAGTGCCAATCAGTGACACCTCTACATTCCCCAAGAAATCAGATGGACGAAGCTTTCACTACCACTACACATACAGACAATTAGTTAATGGGGAAAAAATCAAGCGAAGCTGGCTAATTTATTCAAAGAAAAGTGATGCAGTTTACTGCTTCTGTTGCAAATTATTCTCAAGAAAGTCCACAAAGCTGGTCAACAGAGGGACTGCGTGATTGGGTAAATGTAGGTGCTTTGCTGAAACAGCATGAAAATAGTCAAGATCATTGCAATAATATGTGAAGTGGAAAGACTTTGCCCTCCGTCTTTCTAAGCAGAAGACTATTGATGCAACAGAAATGGCCCTTTTGGATGCAGAAAAGAAATCGTTGGAGAGATGTTCTTATCCGTTTGATTAGTATCATTCAGTCTTTGGCAGAGAGAAATCTTGCACTCAGGGGGTCAGTTGACTACTTTGCATCAGGCCAACAATGGGAACTTCCTTAAAGAGGTGGAAACTGATGGCAAAATTTGACCCGGTGTTAAAGATCACATCAGACGAATTGATAGTGGAATGCAGCACAACCCATACCTGGGTAAGACTATCCAGAATGAGCTGATAGAGTGTGTCAGTGACAAAATAATTGAGGTAATGGTGGCAGAAATCAAGGACTGCAAATATTATTCAATAATTTTAGACTGTACACCTGATGTTAGTCACCATGAACAAATGTCTGTTGTGGTGCGCACAGTCACTCTGGGCACAACACCAGAAATAAAAGAGCACTTTTTAGGATTTCTGATAGCTCCAGAATCCACTGGCCTGGTTTGTCCAATCTAATCCTTAACAGGCTTGAGGAATTGAACATCCCTTTTTCAGGATTGTCGGGGGCAGTCCTATGACAATGGGGCTAATATGAAGGGAAAAAACAAAGGTGTGCAGGCTAGGCTATTGGTTAAGAATCCAAGAGCTTTTTATGTGCCTTGCAGTTCCCATACACTAAATCTGACAGTGTCAGATGCGGCTAAATCATCAACAGATGCTTCTTGTTTTTTTGGAAATGTGGAGAAGGTGTACAATTTGTTCGCTGGGTCCACTCAAAGGTGGGACGTCTTACGGAAGTTTGTTGACATCACGCTCAAATCCTGGAGTGAGACACGCTGGGAAAGCCGGATAAAAAGTATTGAAGCTTGCGGTCGGTTACCAGTCAGAGAAGGTGAGAGAAGCCCTGCTAGAAGTGAGAAGAAAGCAACTGACCCTGTAGTGGCTGTTGAAGCCAACTCCCTAGCGGAAGAGATAGGTTCATTTAGGTTCCAGATTTGTTGTGTTGTCTGGTATGACATTTTGTCTAAAATTAACATCACGAGCAAGCTTCTACAGTCAACAAACATGCAGCTTGATGTAGCAGTTAACCTTCTAAAAAAGAACAAAGGTGAACTTATCAGTTACCGAAAAACAGGCTTCTGTGATGCACAGAATCTGCTAAAGAAGTTTGTGAGCGGATGAACACAGAAGCAGTGCTGAAAGAGAAGCGATTGCGTTCTACAAAAGGCACTTTGCCTATGAGGCTGCAGATGAGCCAGTAGTGGATGCTATGAAGAGGCTTGAAGTGTCATTTTTTTAATGCTATAGTGGATTGTAGCATTCAGTCATTGGAGGATAGATTTACATCTATAGTGAGGTTAAAGATAACTTTGGGGTGCTGCTCAATTTTAGGGAGCTTGATCAAAAAGGTCCGGTAGGGAACAATGTGAGCTTCTTGCGGGAAAAAAACTCTCTTGTGGAGAGGAGGCTGCTATTGATGGTAGCGCACTGGCATTAGAGATAGAGAGTCTTCCTGAACTTCCCCAAACTATGAAGACTGCCTTTGAGCTTCTCACATACCTCTCACAAAATGAGATGTTTTGAGCTTTACCCAAATCTTTGGATAGCTCTCCGGATAGCCTGCACTCTGCTGTGACAGTTGCCTCAGCAGAGAGGGCTTTTCCCAGCTCAAATTAATAAAATCATATTTGAGATCATCAATGGCCCAGGAAAGACTAAGTGGACTTGCAGTCATTAGTATTAATAACAAAGTTGGCCAAGCAATACCCATCCAATGATGTCACTCAGTGATTTTGCATCCAGAAAAGCTAGAAGGAACGATTTTGAGGCATTTGTTGTACAAGTCATTGTTGAACCCTTGCTATTCTTATGTTTGCTTCCTTATTAAGTATCTGTTTTTTGTAACATTCTATTTTGACTATATTATTGTTTGTTTATTTTGGTTTTTATGTAAAATATTGCACATTTAACTGCACATTTTGCATTTTTATTTAATATGTTTGTATTCAAAAGGTTTAATAAAGAAAGTATTGTAAGTATTGTTATTTTATTTATTTTTGTAATAATACATTAGCATAGTGTATTCATTTTATAATATTCTCTATAACATTATAGTGTGACATTTGTGTCAGTAATGTGCTAGTATAGGTGATTCTGGCATGGTGGGAGGGGGGGGGCCCCCAAATCAAACTCTGATTAGGGCACCCAAGAGGCTCGGGCCGGCTCTGATTACTGGCACCAAATCTCCACGTTGTTTGAGCCATCTGTCACTGGCAGACCCCATGCAGCGGTGAAGGCGACTAAAAATCCTTCCTGCGCTCCTTCCAAATTTCTGAATTATTAACCATTGTTCAATCAAACTGTGGAGGCTGGTCCAGAAGCAGGGGGCACGTTTGGTGGTAATATATGCAAATGCTCTGGGTAAGTAGTGGTCAGCATAGAGCACTGCAGGTTATTAGGCAGCAGTGGGTGAACAACTATGACTTTAAATATAGTACACACACGCGTTTAGCTCTCAGGAGGATTTCCTTGCAATCCCAATGAACCACAGAGGGAAAATGCTCTTTCTCTGTAGGTGAGGGGTCAAATCAACAGCTATAAATACAGAAATGTAGAAACACTTTGCAGTGAACATGGCTAATGTAGGTAAAATAAAAAACACCTGCCGACAAACTTGCTTGGCTGCCATTCCTTACATTATATTATCCCTGAATTGTTTATTCATGAATTTCCGAGGTTCATACATTTTTATTATCATGATCCATAATCATGTAACCTAAGGTTAATAAGTGTGTGAATCAACTGGTCTATTCAAATTTCAGCAACATTAGAGAAGATTATCTTTGATTCACAGAAAAATAAAGGAAAATATGTTTTACTTAAAAAAAAGGGCTATATGGAGCTCTGATCAAACTGAAAATTGATAATTGAATTCCAACAGCTATCAAAGACCAAAAGGATTTGTATAACAATGAAATAAATGTGGATGTGGCTGATGTAAGCAGGAGGCTGAAAGCAAGTTAACGTTCATCCCAGTGTTCTTCATTCAACAACATCGAACAGATGAAAACGTTGTGCATCCATAAGCCTCCGCTCAGCAGGCAGCATGAGACTTCAGCAGCAGCCCCCCAGATTATGTCAACAGCCATTATTTTGTGAACTACTGCTTTGCATTAATATCAAAGAGGAACAACAACAAGGACTTCCAGTACTTTCCGTGTAATATTCCATACATTGGCATTATTCAAAGAAAATATACCAAAATCTATGTTTTATATAAGAAAAGAAGCATTAATTACAGCAGTAATAGCAACGTAGAACTTTTTTTTTAAGTTACAGTTTCATATTATCGTTGTTTTTTTTTCGTTTCTTGTGAACTGCCAGTTAGCTGGCTGAAAGAAGGCAACCACAAATTTGCCTACACACAAGACTTACAATTTCAGCCCTAAAGAATATTTCTGGTTGTACAAAAGAGAAGATGAGGAAACTAAAGGAAAGCCACCCATCCCTCCTGTTTACATAAATTAATGCTGTTTAAAAAACCCCACTAGCTATGATCAATACATTTATTTTGCAGCTAGCAGCAGCCTGGCTACCCGAACAGTTAGCCCAACTAATAGCCAGTTAATTTCACATTGTTTGAACTCCAGTGTTACTCTTCAAAAAGCAAAACATTAAAACAGTTTATACAATTCTGCCAAATTGACATTTGAACTCTACTGCAAAATTTTGCAAATGTTTATTCCTCACTTTTTAACTCTGTGTATAAATGTTACAGGAAATATTAATATACTGTAAGAATCAATATGTTATGATTTTAGCAGTGGCATGATTTGCTCTATATAATACAAATATATAGATTTATGTTTTAAATTTCTGTGCAAATACCATCATACAATGAAACCTTGGTTTTACTGTAACGCAAGGTTATCATGCCTTGAGAATAGCAGCCAAGGCCTTTCAACTGTATGATTGTTGGGTTTTCCAAAAAAGTAAATTTAAAAGCAGTTTAACATAATTTTTTCATTAAAACTTTCAGGTTTCTAGGGTCTTTGGACCCATCGACACACCAACCCCTGGTCAAAACATTTACAGCAATGCAGGTTTTATCAAAACGTCCCCAACACTGCAGGCATGCTGTAAGGGCTACAGTCCATGTTGCATCTCACTAGGAAACACCCATGAATTATTTAAGAGCTTTGTGTTGAGCTGCAGGGTTTCCAATATATCACCCCCCCCCCACCCACCCCCCACCCAAGAAGAGCGCTTAAATTTTTAATAATCCAGTGCAAGAGGGACTGGGACTGATAAGAGTGACAGGAAAAAGGGTGGCTAATTGGATTTTAACATGTTGAAGAAAATCCTCAAGGAAAAATTATATTTGTGCCTTTTGAACTTCAGAGGGACGTATGTGTCCACATGACCTGAGTGCAAGACCGTTAAAGCTCAAACTCATCTAGATGATTCAATTTAGAGATCAGGGAGGAGTCCATTGCTTTCGTGGAACGGATTTGACATTTCTGTGTTTACTAAAGTGGAGCCTGGAAATAATTTAATACCCAGCATATGCTGGCAAAGGCACTGATTCTATTATGTACACATACACAAAAAAACAAGTCATTGTTCTGACAGCCTCCATGAATCAATGCACAAAGACAGCGCGCGCGATGCTGATGACATTTTACCACACGGAAGCCTCAAGTGCATTCGCATTAAAGTTACAAAGCCACTCAAGTGAGCGAAGGCGCCACGCTGAATAAAACTAAAACGGGTGCGGAGCGCGGGGTTGGCGCGTGTTGCTGCGTAATGGCACCATGTGCTCTTCACGCCTTCAGGTACGTGCAGCTGTTGTCATTGAGCGGCACATTGTAAGTAATTTGCTCCGAGAAGTCAAAATTGCACCCGGGTGGATTCTACTTGGCTCGACACCTACGCTGGTGGTTAATTAAAATCACAAACAGAAGCACACAGCCATACACGCAGGAATAAATAAGAAGAAGAAAAGGAACATCTGCGCAGGCAAGCAGAGTCCTCGAGCTACATGCTGGAAATTGTTTAGTGAGGAGTGCTCTGGGTCGAAAGAAACAAAATTATAACGCCGCCCTCTTCTTTTTCCCTACAGGTGATTTGGTAGGACAATATTTAATAGGAGAAAATAACACGGCTTAACGCATGAGTGAAGAAGAAGTCGGCTTGCCCTGAGGACCCCAGCGACACCCCCTCATCCTCCTGATGTATCGAGTCGCCTCCCTGTTTTACTCATCCGTGGAAGTAGAATTGGGACGCCACCTTGAAAGGAAAATAGGCGCACAATGAGGGAAGGTTGTGGGCTGGGATCGCGTGGGTGACAGGGAGGGGCGCGGGAGGGGGTGGATGAAACTGGTTTGACGGTCTGCCTTAAGGGGACACCAAGTAGTCTTTGCGTTCAAGCTCTTATCTTTTCACTGCATGCTTAATCTGTCCCCCTATATTACCTTTTACCTTTTGGATCCTTGCTTCCTCTGGGCTCTTACTGCAAACAAAGTATGAAAGAAAACCCCAGCTTTCCCAAGTGCCTAAGAGAATATCTAACGAGAACCCCTCCGGGATGATGG